>NW_021703780.1:46651038-46903215 GCF_005190385.1 Monodon monoceros
ATATATATATATATATATATATATATATATATATATATATAAATACACACACACACACACACACACACAGTGGAATATTACTCAGCCTTAGAGGGCATTATGCTTAGTGAAGTAAGTCAGACAAAGACAAATACCATAGGATTGTACTTATATATGGAATCTAAAAATCAAAACAAACAAAACAAATGATAACAAACACATAGATAAAGAGAACAAATGTATATGGCCTGCCACTGTTTGTGGCATGATTCAAGAATCTAAAAGGCTCCAATGCCTTCATTACACTTAGGAGGGTAGGCAAACTGATCAGAAAATCAGATGTGTAGTACCATACATTGCTGAATTAGTCTCTGTAAAAACAGACACTCCCACCTACTCTCAATGCTGCTTCAGAGAACACACTTTGGAAATCTCCCAGAATAAAAATAATGTGTCCAGAACACATCAGATTCTACTTCTTATATTAAACATTTTCTCAAAGAACTAAATTATATCCCAATATGCCCATATGAAAACACACACTAAAATAATCTCTACTTTATTATCTTTCATCTTTGGTGCTTTTATATGGACATATAAATCCAAAACTCCTGATTAACCCAACATTGGAAAGTCTTTACTTCTAAGTTTTTCCTAAAGTGGTAAAGATTTGGTGCCTCCATATTCTCTCACCCAGCCTATTGTCTCACCAGAAGAGACTAACCACCAGCGTTAGGAACTCACCCTGCTGTGACTTTCTCCCAATTACTATTCTCATCTTTTCCTCAAGGCAACTGCTATTCAAATCTCAGAATTGCAGAATGACCCACTAATGGTCATAAAATCAATAATCTTAAAATTTTTTTAGAAGTTGGATTTGACTGAATTTGCTTCAATACTTCTTCATGGCAATATAAGGAAACTGTGGTGGACTTGACAGAAAACATTCTTGTTTTTTAGTAACATGAGGGTGACATGAGAGAAATTCCAGAAATTCTGTGGCTACCCTTTCAACAAAAGATGCTATGAGGGTATGCAATACAAGTGACTCAATATTCTGTAGACCTTTGAGAGCACTCAAGTTCTGTGTCAGCTCAAACTCGTATAGACACTAAATCTGATTAATAGGAAATAAACCACAGAACAGGCTCAAAACAAGAACAGGTCAAGAGACCTAATTAATTCATTTTTCCTCTAATGACACAGATTTCTCAGCCACAGTTGAGCCAACCAACAATAATTAAAATCCTCTAATCCTTTAGAAACATTTAAAATGCCAGAGATTCTTCAATAGCAAGACAGGTCTAATTTGATTTCTCAAATTTTGGTGGCATTCAGAAAGTAAAATCTTTCCTTTAGATAACTTTGGGTTACACTGTTTGCTGAGATGATAGTGGGAACTGCTTGTATCTTTCCCCATTTATGGACCTGCTTTCCACCTTAATCCCCAATTCCTCTAGCATTAAAGCACTCTGCTTAGGCGATCTTGGCTATCGTATCAAGATCTCAAAATTCATTCATTCACTTGTTCATTCATTCTTCTATCTATTTATTCAACAAATATTTATTAAATGCTTTGAGAGGAACAAAGTCAAGGAAATTGGTTTCCCTTACCTCAAGGAGGGATTGGCAATAAACCAATGTCTTATGTGCAATGAGCGAGGCCAGGCCAGTGTACTAAGGGAGCCCAGACTCAGAACCTATTGGATGTGGACATCGAAGATGCCACCTGGAGGAGTGGCATTAGAAGTGAGTAGCAGCAGGGCATTCTGGACAGAGAGAGCAACACTTTGGAAGCCACAGAGCAATACAACCACAGACTGGTCTATTCAGGAAACAGAAATCTGTCCCATGAGTCCAGAGCAAAAGGCAAGGAGAGATCAGGAGGAAAGGGCCTTGGGTGCCCTAGGGAATCTAAACTCTATCTTAAATGTCATGGGGAGCTACTTGAAGAATTTTAACCAGGAAAAGCCTATAATCGCATTTCTAACTTAGCATGTTAGAAATCTCACACCTTAAATTTCCTCACCTAATTCTCTGTCAATGGTGTCACAATCCTCATAAACTCAGACTCTTTCTCAACTGTTGTCACACCTCATTAACTGGCTAGCAACCTTTTTAACTCTGGGTCCCAAATAACTGCTGAGTACAATCCTTCTGCCATATCCTTTTCTTCTGCTGCCATAGGTAAAACTTACACGTCTTTACGGAAAATTGCAAGAGCTTTAGCGGCAAATACCACAGACTAGCTCTCCAAAAGCCATTGACCACCCCCACCTCCCTTTCCCATCTCCAGGTGTACAGGCTGGGAGCTCACCTAGAGAGTCTCCCTTACAGTCAGGGGTGGTTGCATGAGTTCGCTTCGGCCAAAATAATGTAATAAGTCTAACAGGAATTCCTGTGAAAGACCCCTGTGAAAGATTTTCTTCTATGATAAAAGGAGTAGCTATTCAAAAAGAAGAATCTGATTTTTCACCCTAGCTGCCACCCTGATTCCTGTCTTTGGATTTGGTAATAATGCCTGGAGCTCTGGCCAATCTGCTGAAGAAAATGGAGAGAAAGGACAGAAAAACCTAGATTGTAGCTGACCTCCTTGAGCTGCTGAACCAGTCCTGGCACTGCTCACCTCCACTCCCTTTGTTATGAGATAACGACGTGTCCTCGTGTATTAAACCATTGGCATCCTGGCTTTTTGCACCCAAATATATCCAAACCGATCCACCTCCTATACTGGGGATCTGTCTCCAGTCGTTCTCCACGGTGCCCCCTCACCTGCCATCACAATGATCTCTCCAACCCAAATCTGATCACATAGTTTTCAGTCTGAAATCTTGAAGCTAAATCTCTGAACAGATGTCAGAGTCCCAGCTCTCACCCACCAAAGCCTCTACTGAGCATCTTGCTAGCCCCTCGGCATGCTGTACTGCTTTGGGTCTCTAATCCTTTGCATTTGCTGTACCCCTACCTGAAACGCTGTCACCTGTCCTGCCCAGCTCCTCACCAGAAGGCTCCCCCAGGCGGAATTAGTCACATTTTCTCCTGTGCGTGATAGTTGTGGAAGACTATATAACTGCTCACCCACATTCTTTCTGGGGGAGGAACATATCCTCACCCTGGTGAACTTGGCTTGCTTTGACCAATGAATTCTGAGCAGAAGTAATATCTGAAACTTTAGGGCAGAACTTTGAGAGCTGAGGTATGGTTTGCCATGCTCTCTCTTCCCTACCTCTGATGTGGAAGCAGGTATGGAGGTCTTCAGCCAGCCTGATCTCTGAGCACAGCTCCCTTACTGACCTACAATGCTCATGTATTATGAACAAGATAGAGACCTTGCTGTTTTAAGCCATGGTGGACAGACTTTTTCTATAATGGGGCAGATGATAAATATTTAAGCGTTGGGGCCATATATGGTAACTGCCATATATTCTTCCTTTTAACACCATTTAAAAATGTAAAACCCTCTTAACTCACAGGACATAAGAAGACAGGCCACAGCTGGATTTGTCCCACAGGCTGTAGTTTGCCACTGTTTTAAGCTGCTGAGACTTTCACATTACTTATTACTACAGCATAACATGTCCCATCCTAATATATTTTGTATAGACAATACTCTAGGCTTTATCACCCTGTAATACAACTATAAGCTCCATGAAGATAGTGATCATGTCTGGAATGCTTGCCTTGTTCACCACAGGATACGGCAGCTCAGAAAATAATTGCTGAGTGAAGAACTGAAAGTCCTTCCCATAAGACTCAGGGGACAGAGACCATGGCTTTCATCTTCTACCCACCCCCACATGTCTAGCATACAATGGCATTTGATGAGCATTTGAGCCTTTGATAAATGTTCCATTGACTTGAGTATGCCCTTGTTATTACCAGTAGCAACAGCCACATGTCATTGGAGAAACATCTAGAAATATGCACGGCCTGTTTGGTTGCAGGATGAACATGTGACCTCTTGGGTCATGCGCCAAAGCCCATGTCTGAAATCTATTACCTATAGCTTAATGAGTTTTGTTTTTTCCTTTTTCTTCCTTTTATATTTTGGAGCAGGGAAGAAAAGGGAGCATGCAGGTTTTACATTAAAATGTGTATTTGAAAAGCCAAGTAATGTGAAATGGTGGGTTCAGAGACAAGTTCCCTTTCAGCAGATTCTCTCCTACTTGGCAGCAGGCAGCTGGCAGCATTTAGGGCCAACTTTGTGCTTCACCTGGTGTGTCCCTGAGTCAGGGTCTGCTCCCTTGTGTGGCCTCCAAGTCTGTAAATATACTCAGGGGCGAGATCTGGGCATGTTTCATGGCCCAAATCATTGAAAAATCCAATCTTTTAAATGTAAACATATTTAGACATTAAATTTGATACCATTTGTAAAACTACACATACCCAAATATGTTATTACTTTCTTCTGCCTCATGAAGGCAAACTCCACTTGCTATATAAATAATTGCAAACCAAGCTCAATCTTAAATCATCTCATTCACCTACATTGAGAAAAAAGAGGAGAAGAAGGCAACTTTAGTTTTTCTACAACTCTTTTTTCTGGTCATATTTTCAATATATTTTGTCTCATGCATCTTAAACATCACTTGGTAATTCTGTGCTTCTTTTCTGGGAGTAAATAAACCTAGCAAAAGAAAAGAGAAAAATAAAATACGACACAGTTGTCCCTCTTTGGTGATATGCTTTCACGTGTGTACCATGACCTATTTTTATAGGCTTTATGAATTGTAACTTTATTTAAACCTCTCAAATTATGGGAATTTTATACATTTGGTTTCAAATTAATGCTGTAAGATTTTAATTTAACGATAACCCTTCTTAGAAACAAGAGTCTCTAATGTCCATGTTTATATCAATAGTGATAAACACTGAAAAACATATTTCATCACTATATTTTATTTTAAATATTTTTAAATAGTGATGTCAGTTCTCTATGGATTATCTTCATAGTCATAAAATCATTTTATACTCATTGAAAATAATGGCAGCCCATTTATGTCCTGCAAATAATTACTTTAGTGGAGAGAAACTGAACTAGGATAAAATTCTGTTCTGAGATTTATCACTGCTTCTTTATTTGAAACTAGAAAAATATTGCCTCACCTAAAGCTAAAAAGTCTAAAAAATTGAAAATAATTTTTAAATTAATAACACTTAAGTATAAGCCTAATAAATAGTAATAAGAATAAGGTTAGGCAGACTTGCAATGAGGGGCAGGACAAAGAAAAAAAATTAAGGTTTTATTATTTTTGTAAAACAAAGTAACTTTTTCTAGGGAATCCTTTACAATTTGAGTGTGAGTAAAGTATAAGTATATTTATTAAAGTTACAGAGTAAACAAGGGAAGTGGGGTATTTTGTTAAGTTCAATGTGTGGACTTAATAATGTAACTAGCCTGCCCATTTTGGGTTAAAGGATGGACTGGCTTATGTGTTTATCTCCTCTAGCTCTCAAAACCTTGCTAAAGTGAAGGGAAAGGAATTTTCCTTGAAAAGATACCCACAGGGACAATGAGATGTGACAACAGAGGATGATATATTCCAATGAATTTTTGGAAGATGGGAAGTAGAGGAAGGATGGTACACAGCAGGCGTCCTAACCCATGTGCCTGAGAATAGAAAGGCCAAAAGGGTGCTGCCCAAGGCAGAACTGAAGTACAAATCAAGTCCCCAGGTCCTGTCCCATACTCACACATGGTGCTACCAGTAAATTGAGTTCTCTTTGTCACTAGAAGAAAAATAGGCATTTATTTTGCAAAGAAACTGAACCAGAAAAGCACCAAGCAGAGTGAGGCTGAACTCATGGGCATTCAGTGAAAATCTATCAACTGAACGTTGCTCCCTGAGACCTCTTCATCCACACTGCTCCCAGAATGACAGCAGACAGAAGGACATCATCTCAGGCAAGATATTGGGAGTGCATTATCTGGAAAAAGTTTAAGCAATGACATTGGGGGTCTCCTAAGGAAATTTTTCACTGTGCTCTAAAGTCCACCAGATGACACCCTTAACTGGAACACACAGCCTTTTTAATATCTTTCTCACAAGTATTAAGGGCCAGCTTAGATCAACAGACATTTGAGGAAAATCTCCAACAGGAAATAGAGAGCACATGAACCAGGGGAAAAAAAAAAACCAAAGATGGATCCAAAAGATACAGAAACAATTCAGGGTGTGGAAGAGAAAAGTCTATATTATACTGAGAGAGAATAAAATCAAGATTCCATGAAAATGGAATAAGGAACAAGATGAAATTTGAGGGGATTAAAAATATATTAATCAAAATTAAATATTCAATATAATCACTAGAAAATAAAGTTATAGAAATAACTCTAAAGTACAAAGAGCTGAAAACTAAGAGAACAATTATTTTAAAAATTAGACTACAGCAAGTCCCCGACATACAAATGGGTCCTGTTCTGAAGTGCATTCATAAGTCCAATTTGTTCGTAAGTCCAACAAAGTTAGCCTAGGTACCCAACTAACACAATTGACTATAGAGTACTGTACTGTAATAGGTTTATAATACTTTTCACACAAATAATACATAAAAAACAAACACAAAAAATAAAGGAAACATTTTTAATCTTACAGTATAGTACCTTGAAAAGTGCAGTACAACAGCTGGCATATAGGGGCTGGCAAGTGACCAGGCAAGAAGAGATACTGACTGGAGGAGGGAGAGGAGGCGGGAGATGGTAGAGCTGAAGGGTCGTCAGCAATAAGAGATGGAGGTCAAGCTGCAATTTTACTCACACCTGACATTGGTGGAATGCACGTTCACATCTTTGAAAGTTCACAACTTGAAGGATCGTACATAAGGGACTTATGTATTTAGAATATACAACATCTAAGAATAATAGGAATTCTAGAATAGGAAACACAGAAAGCAGATGGAAGAAAAGTAGTGAAAAAACAGTGCAGGAAAATTTCCCAGGAGTGAAGTTTTAAGTCTCCAGATTGAAGAGCAGACCTAGTTTCAGACACACTGAGTGAAAAGAGACCCATCCAAAGCAGTGGATAAAGTGAGCGTCCTAAAAGTTTCCAGAGACATAAAACAACTCATGTATCAAGAAACAGGAATTAGAATACCATTGGATTTTCTAACAGCAAAATGGGATACTAGAAGACTGGAGTAATGCCTTCAAAATTTGGAAGGATAATCATGTTCTTCTGAGAATATTACACCTAGCCAAACTAACAACCAAATATGAGGGTCCCTCAAAAATATTTTGTGACATATAAGCATCTAAAAATTAAAACTTCCAGTGGTGTTGGGAAAACTGGACAGCCACATGCAAAAGAATGAAACTGGACTGCTATCTTATGCCATACACAAAAGTTAAGTCAAAATGGATTAAAGACTTGCATGTAAGACCCAAAACCATAAAACTCCTAGAAGAAAACGTAGGCTCCTTGACATTGATCTTGGCAATGATTTTTAGAATTGACACCCAAAGCAAAGCAACTAAAGCAAAAATACACAAGTGGGACTTCATCAAACTTCATCAAACTTCTGCACAGGAAAGAAAACCATTAACAAAATAAAAAGGCAAGCTACTGAATGGGAGAAAAGATTTGCAAATCACATCAAATACAGGGTCAATGTTGAAAATATATAAAGAACTCATACAACTCTGTAGCAAAAACAAAAAAATCCCAAAAACAGTCTGATTGAAAAATGGGCAGATCTGAATAGATATTTTCCCAAAGAAGACATACGATGGCCAACAGGTACATGATAAGATGTTCAATATTCCTAATCATCAAGGAAATACGAATCACAACCACATGAGATATATCACTTCACACCTGTTAGAATGGCTATCATCAAAAAGGCAAAAAACAAAAAAAAAACAAGCATTGGTGAGGATGTGAAGGAAAGGGAACCCTTGTGCACTGTTGGTAGGAATGTAAATTCATACAACCACCTTGGAAAACCTATGGAGGTTCCTAAAAATATTAACAATAAAACTATCATAGATCTAGCAATTCCACTTCTGGGTATTTATCCAAAGAAAACAAAAATATTAATTTGAAAAGAGTTAGTTGCAGCATTACTTAAAATAGCCAAGATATGGAAGCAACCTAAGAGCTATCATAAATGAGTGAAAAAAAAAAGTGAAATGTATGTGTATATATGTATCTATATCTACATATATTTATTCATATGTATATATGCATTATACACACATATATATACATGTATACACATACATACATACATATATGATTCAGCCATAAAAAAGAATGAAATCTTGCCACTTGCAGTAACATGGATGGACCCTGAAGGCATTATACTAAGTGAAATAAGTCAAAGGTATACTGCATAATCTCACTTATATGTGGACGGTAAAAACCAAACAAACAACCCCCCCAAAAAAAAACAATGGAGGCACTTCTCACACACTCCAGTTGTGGCAGCCTTATTCCTCCCTGGCCTGAGTGAGCAAGTGTGCTCCAAGCAGCTGCTGCTTTCATTCTCTCTTGCCTGGGCAGGGAACAGACGCCTGAGGGCAGCCCACATGCAGAGGTGAGGCCAACACCAAAGCTGAGCCCCAGGGGCGGTGCGAATAAGGAAGAGGAATGGAAATCTCTCTGTGCAGCTGCACAAGCTGTGGATTAAATCCCCATGATCAGCTTGGTAAACCCTGTGTCTATGGAATGTCTAAGGGACAATGAGTGCTCCCACAACTGAGACCAGTCTAGCTCTAGCAGCTGTGGACTTTGGGGGCAAGTACACATAGGAGTCGGGCCAAGTCAGAGGCTGAGCTGGCCCCACAGTGCCCATAGCGGGTCCAGAGACCTACCTAGAGGTATTGGAAGGCCTCCTGGGGAGGTGGGGTTGGCTGTGGCTCATGGTGGGGGCAAGGACACTAACAGCTGAGGCCCCAGGAAAATATTATTATTACTGTTATTTTTTGTTTTGTTCTGTTGTTGTTATTGTTTTTATTTTTTCTTTATAAACATTTTTTAATATATTTTTTATTTTTCTACTTTTACTTTTTGTTATTTTGTGTTTTTTTTCTTGTTTTTGTTTTGTTTTTAGATATAAACATTTTTGATCATTTTTGTGTGTTTTACATTTTCTTTGCTTTTTTTTTTTAGTTTGCTTTCTGCTTTTGTTTTGCTTTTTGTTTTTGTTAGTTTTGTTTTTATTGTTCGTTTTCACTTTGGGGTTGTTTTGTTTGTTTGGTTGTTTTCTTGATTTTAGTTTTCTTTTTTTTTCCTCTTTGTTTTTATCATTTGTCTTGTGTTTTGTCTGTCTTCTTTTCCTTTTTTTTTTCTTCTTCTTTTTTTTTTTTTGCGGTACACGGGCCTCTCACTGTTGTGGCCTCTCCCGTTGCGGACCACAGGCTCTGGACGCGCAAGCTCAGCAGCCATAGCTCACGGGCCCAGCTGCTCTGCGGCATGTGGGATCTTCCCGGACCGGGGCACGAACCCGTGTCCCCTGCATCAGCAGGTGTACTCTCAACAACTGTGCCGCCAGGGAAGCCCTCCTTTTTTTTTTTTTTTGCTGTGCCACTTGCCCTGTGGGGTCTTGGTTCCCTGGCCATGGGTCAGGCCTGAGCCTCTGGGGTGGGAGTCCAGGACACTGGACCACCAGAGAATTCCAGGCCCCAGGGAATATTAATTGACATGAGCTCTCCTGGAGGTCTCCATCTAGACACCAAGACCCAGCTCCACCCAACTGCTTGCAGGCTCCAGTGTATACAAATATCAAATCATTATGCTGTTCACCTGAAACTAATATAATGTTATATGTCACTTATACTTCAAAAATTTCTAAATAAGAAAATTTTTTAAAGTAAAAATTATAACTTCCAAAGCACTTTTTCCTAGGAAAGTACTAGAAGATACACTTTGGCAAAATAGGGGAGTTAAAAAAGAAAGAGAAAGAGACAGGATGTAGGAAATAGAGACTCTGATCAGAAAAGGAGCATGGGAATTCCCTGGTGGTCTAGTGGTTAGGATTTAGTGCTTTCACTGCGGTAGCCCAGGTTCAATCCCTGGTCAGGGAACTGAGATCCCACAAGCCACACAGTGTGGCCAAATTAAAAAAAAAAAAAAGGAGCACGAAAGTTCCAGGACAATGGCTGTGCAGCAGACCTAAAGTCAAACCCGGTCTACATTACAGCAAAGAGGTGTAGGAAATGGGTGTCCAGGAAAAAAAAAACTGAGAGTAACTGTCATGTTTGATCATGTGGAAACAGTACAGAGAGGGCTTTTATAATCCTTTTAGAAGATTTGGGAAGAAGAAATAAAAGGTACACAGAAAACTAGGAAAATAAACAAGAAGGCAATTATTAACTCTAGAAAAAACAAAAGGAGAGGTAATCAACATTGAACAATAATTACACAGTAGTAATAATGTAAATACTGAATGCTGATTTAACCCCAAATTGTGCTATAAGTGTATTGCAGGATGGCAGATGGGGACAAAGAAAAAATAAGAAAATTGAATCTTCAACTATCACAATGGAAAGCCAGATACCAGAAGAAAGAGCTAAAAAGACTGAAAAGTGATTGTTTTAGGGAAATGGAACTGGGGGTTGCAAAGAGGTAGGCTTTTCTTTATAAGATTTTTAGCACTATTTTATTTTGTAAGCCATTTTTATGTGTGCTACTGGTTAAAGAAAATAAATATAAAAATTACTTAAAATAAGTTTAGAAAGAAAATAAATCAGGCTACTACAATAAAAGATTAATCTCAATGTATTTAAATGTAACCAAAGGAAATGACTGCAGCTAATCTTAGTAAGAAAATGGAATGTGGGGTTGGCTATTACTCAGAAAATATGACCTGAATAGTCATCTTAGAAGGATTAAACAGATCTATTAAACTATTAAACAAATCTATTTAATACTATTTAAAATTATATATACTGTTTGCTATGAACTTCAAACACACAATTTATAATAATCCTTATTAACTTATAAATTAAAATATCTACAAGCATATAAATAGTATTAAGGAAACACAAGTGTAATTTATAAAAAGTAAAAAGCTTATGATGAACAAAATTATGATTAACTTCTAATGATTAAGCAAATGTGTATCTGAGATGAAGAGTCACAATTATTTGGTCTCATCTCACATTTCACAAAGCACTGGCTTGAAATATTTCCAAGTAACTTTGCATTGAAGGTTATCAATAAAACTTCTGTTTTAGGATATTTTTTATTTTTTAAACTGATATAACATGTTCTACTCTAAAAAATCTGGACAGCGAATCTAATCGTTGTTACTGAGGATGTGGTTATGGGTAATTGTGTACATTTGGAATTGCCTTCATGAGGAATCAGATTCTTCCAAAACTAAGAGACTCAGCTTTAAAATGTTGTCAAATGTCTTTCACATCAATAAAATTTAGGGCAGTGGCCTCCAAAGCTGGGTGCCTAAGGCAATCCACTGGCGGGTGGGGGTGGGGTGAAAAATATCAACACCCCTATTTTGAATTTTAATGTACCCCTTTATAGTTTATTTCTGTTGACTGTATGTACCATAGAATAATTATACAGTGATATGCGTACAGAATTCATAAATAAGCATACATATTGATATACTAGAGTGTATTATCAAAAGAATTTACTAATGGAATTTCATGATCACAAATATTTGCAGACCACTGATTTAGAGATGTCTCCCTACTTACAGTTGGCAAACCATTAATAGTCCATGGGAGTAACTTAAGTGTTCGTGAGTGAAGAGGGCAGGAGAAAGCTAATATATCACTCTAAGCTAAAAAGTTCATTTAACTTATGATTAAGAATTAGACAACTTACCTGCTACAGTTGAAAATATTGTGATAAAAAGTGAAAATGTTGAAGTATACAAATGGCTGGATTTTTTACAGCCCTTGATATGTACATTTGTCACCCATATGTCACAGACTATATTAAAATAGTTCAACAATGTGCTCATGTGGTGGTTCTAAAAGGCTTTGTTGATGAAGAAGTGTTCTACAGAAAGGAAAAAACCTAGAAACCATTGATTTAGGAATTAAATGCCCAAGCAATCTAAGAGTATTTTATTCTCTCATATAGGCAAAATACAACTCAGTCATCAAGAACTACACTAGTCACTGTCCAATACAGTATCCACTAGTCACATAGGGATATTTAAATTAACTAAAATTTGATAGAATTTAAAATTCATATCCTCAGGCACATAGGCTATCAGACACATTTTAAGTGCCTGATAGCCACATGTGGCCAGTGGCTGCCATACCAGACAGTGCAGACAGAGAACATGCCATTCAGTGCAGAAAGTTCTATCGAACAACTCTGCCCTAGAATAATATTCAGAGACTCTCAAGTTGAAAATTTTCAGATTTTTATACTTACTAACTGTTACTCTGTCCTTATCCCCCAACATAATGTTGTTTGGCGTCAGGTCTCTATGGATGATCCTCTTCTCCTTGTGTAAGTACCGAAGAGCTAGGCACAGCTTCAAACAGCAAAGAACAAACAAATGTTATTTCCCCTATATATACAGATAAGACAGCCACTCATGATCACTACACACAATTCTAGGAAATCAGCTCAGAAGTTTACTGTTTCATAGAAAAAGTTAATGAAGATAAAAGATACCTGTATAAATATTTTCCATAGTCTCTCTTCAGCAAAATGATGTTGTTTTTCCTTCAAAGAACTGAAATGCTCTCCAAGAGGGGCCCCTTCTATAAGCTCCATAACTATATACAACCTATCATCTATATAAAAAACAAGAAAAGGTAATAGAAATAAATTCAATATAGACATTTTGAAAAAACTTATGAACTAGAATCCAAGTTTCCCAATGGGTGTTCAGCGCACAACACAAAAGAGTTAGAGACATGGACCCAATCAGCTCTGGAGGGGCTGGGGGCGAGGGGGTCTTGGGGACAACCGGAGACCAGCAACAGTCTCTTTCAGCTACAGGCAACCTCCTAGCATAAGTTTACGCTGGCAAACTTTATCATTTTCTATGTACACCAGGATGTGGAAGGGTTGAGAGGCACCAAAGAGAGCAAGTAAATGATCCCAAATCATGGAGGATTCCCTGAAGAACAGGTAAACCCAGCTTTCCTCTCAATGGTCTAAAATTTACCCTTAAATCAAGCCAGACATTCAGACATTAAACTGCACTGTTCTTTAGTCTCGTAGATTTACCTTACAGTATTTTACAATGAAATCATACCGTGGTTTAGCAATGACCCCACTGGATATACCACCCATGATGGAAATTTCTGTGATGCCAGCTCAAGAGCTGAGAAAGCTGGCCTCCTCCAGATTTCAGCTCATGGATCCCAGGAACCTCACATAACTGACTGGGTTTGTCTCTTTGCTTTGGATGCCAAGAAACAGAAGTAAATTCTACTTTCTCCTCCAAAGTCAATATGTAACTATTAACAACAGTATGTGATATGTATCTTTTGTAATGTTTTGGATGTATGTAAAATATGTATATATACAACATTTACAAAAATGAAGCCACACCATACATATTCTGCAACTTATACTTTTTTCATTCAACATTCTTATATGTTCGTCAGTACACACAGACCCACACCATTCTTTCTGTTGGTTACATAGTATTCCACAATACAGATGTATCATAATTTATTTAATCATTCTCCTAAAGATTGACATTTATATTGTTTCCAATTCTTCATAATCCCAAGAAATATTTACTGTATGTACTAATCTTGCCCCTAACATTAACTTTCTCACCTTTTATTTCCTTTTATCATGATTTCTTAATCTATTTTATCTTATGGTTTTTTTTTTGTTTTTTTTTTGCGGTACGCGGGCCTCTCACTGTTGTGGCCTCTCCCGTTGCGGAGCACAGGCTCCGGACGCGCAGGCTCAGCGGCCATGGCCCACGGGCCCAGCCGCTCCGCGGCATGTGGGATCTTCCCGGATCGGGGCACGAACCCGTGTCCCCTGCATCGGCAGGCGGACTCTCAACCACTGCGCCACGAGGGAAGCCCTATCTTATGTATTTTTAAGCCACTGCCAATTCTTTTTGGAAGAAGTCAGGTTATTTTGTTTTTAAATTAAGACAAGTTATGTCACTTCAGTACAAGTCAGAAGCTAGTCTAGATCTCTTTATGATGGGCTATGCACTAAATTATGGGAAATTATTCTAATATCAAGAACAAATGGCCAAGGGGGCAGGATGTACTGAGGAGTTTCAGCACTGAGTTCCTCTGAGTCAACCAGAGGAAGGGAGATGGGTAAAATCATAACATGGCAAAGTACACAACAGGTTTGCATAACAATAGCACTGATAAAGAGGCAGCAAGGAAGCCCCTTTAAAGATTTATTTTGAAATTTCACAGGTGAAGCATATAAGGTCTATTAATATGTATATTACTTCAGTCAAATGTCCTATTTTTTTAAAACAAGTGACTGAGTTTGGTTTCATCTCAAGATTTGATTCCATATTCCATCATCTGAATGATGATGCAGAATCAGTCAGGGCTCCATTGCCACCTTGTGGCAATTACCTGAACTTGAAGAAAAAGAAATCTCAAAAAACCTAGATCCAATTTATTTGGGGGGTGGAAAATGTCATTTTTTCTAAAAGATGACAAAAAAATGTCATTCTTTCTTAAAGAAGCTACCAACCTTTAGTTTTCTTTTCTCCTGATCCTACTATGGGCTTTTTGTATATGAAAATAGCAATAATTATTATTTTGGTTTGTTCATGCAGTCTTACATATAGGGATCTAAGAATTTTATAAGTATCTTTTGATCATTGATTATCAGTGTCTCACTGATCAAGAAATGTCATCCAAGGTCATACAGACAACAAAAAAGGTAGAGAAAATAGTCGACTAAGCTTATTTTGTAACATTCTAAAATAAAAATATGTAAGTAACATAGATACATTATTAGAAATATCATGGAAACTCACACTTACTTTCCAGAAATGTTTTGTAATAGCGTACAACATTGGGATGATAAAGCTATAAGAAAATAAATAACAAACATTATTCTACTTCAAAATATAAACTTGTTTTCACAGACAATTTAGTTGGATTTCATACTTGAAAACAACAAAGAAATCATCATATTTATATTTATTTATAAAACAAAGCATTTCAAGATATCATCTAATTTTTCAGGATTCTTTTTATTTGCTGCTAACAAAACTGTTCTGAAAATAGCAATCTCCCATATAGCCTTACCAAATAGAATTGAAAACTGATTGTTCTTTATCACCTAATTTAACTAAATTAGAGGACTGTAGAACTGGAAGCTATCTTAAGAACTCATTTAACACTTCCTGTCCCAACATCACACACAGATTGCATAGAGGAGAAAACTGAAATGAAACAATTAATTTTGAACACATATACTATGCTCTTAACCTCCCCCTGCCACTTAAATGTTTATATACACTGTGTCTATTTACATGACTGGTGTCTTTCTATGCTCTCCAAAATTATTAGTTTGAAACTGAAATAACCTAAGAGTTATTAACTCCATTAAAATAATAATAATAATTGCCAAGGACTCCATCCTTGAACAAAATTAGGTCAGGCTCCTCAGAGTCCTCCTCTGGACCAGGCCTCCTCCTTGGCCTGCCTGGTTTCAGCAAGAATCCTGCTAAGCCAGTTTAGTGAGCATCTCTGCCCTCTGGATATCCAATCAAGTTCCTCATCCCCCCATCTTTGTTACCTAATCAAGTTTTTCTTCCCCCAACCTGATAACTAACCAAATTCCTCTTAGTAACTTTCCATCCTTTGACCCCCCCAGCCCTGCCTTTTGGTTGTAAATCCCCAGCCATCCCTGTTGTGTTCAGAGTTGAGTTCAATCTCTCTCCTCTACTCTAATAGTTGGACTTCTATTGCAGTGGTCCTGAATAAGGTCTTCCTTGCCATCTAAAAGTTCTTATCACAAGGAAAAAATGTGTAACTACGTGTGGTAGATGTTAACTGGACTTACTATGGTGATCATGTCACAATACATACAAATACTGAATCATCATGTTGTACACCTGAAACTAATATGCAGTCATATGTCAATTATACTTCAACAAAAAGTGTCCAGGCACCAAAGAGAGCAACAATTTCTCTTTGGCATAGTTTACCTCAGGATGTAACATGGAAATTCTATTTTTTTTTGATGGAATTTCTTTAATAGATGTATTCCTATTCAGATTATCTTATTTCTCCTTGTATGAGTTCTGGTAGTTTGTGTGTTTTAAGAAATTGATCCATTTCTCCTACATGGTCAGATCTGTGGCTATAGAGTTTTATGCAGTATTTTTTTTTTTATCCTTTTAATGTTCATGTGATCAGTAAGGATGACCCCTCTTTCATTTCTGATATTGGTAATCTGTGTCTGTCTTTCTTTTTTTTCCAAGATTAGTCTGGCTAGACATGTATCAACTTTACTGGTCTTTTAAAGAATAAACTTTTAATATTGTTGATTTTTTATATGGAATTCTTGTTTTTTATTTCATTAATTTCTGTTTTACTTTTATTTCTTCTGTTTGTTTAAGGCTTGAATTGCTCTTTTTTCTTTAAGATGGAAACTTAGAATATGGAGTTTAGATATTTCTGTCTTTTAATACATACATTTAATATTTTATATATATATATATGTATATGTATCTTTCTAAACAGTGCTTTCATTGCAGCCCACAGATTTTTATAAGTTGTATTTTCATTTAGTTCAAAAAAATTTCCAATTTATATGAGACTTTTTCTTTGAGCAATGTGTTATTTTGTAGTGTGTTGGGGTTTTTTTTACATTTTTATTGGAGTATAATTGCTTTACAATGGTGTGTTAGTTTCTGCTTTATAACAAAGTGAATCAGTTATACATATACATATACATGTTTTCCCATATCTCTTCCCTCTTGCATCTCCCTCCCTCCCACCATCCCTATCCCACCCCTCCAGGCGGTCACAAAGCACCGAGCTGATCTCCCTGTGCTATGCGGCTGCTTCCCACTAGCTATCTACCTTACGTTTGGTAGTGTATATATGTCCATGCCACTCTCTCGCTTTGTCACAGCTTACCCTTCCCCCTCCCCATATCCTCAAGTCCATTCTCTAGTAGGTCTGTGTCTTTATTCTTGTCTTACCCCTAGGTTCTTCATGAAATTTTTTTTTTTCTTAAATTCCATATATATGTGTTAGCATACGGTATTTGTCTTTCTCTTTCTGACTTACTTCACTCTGTATGACAGACTCTAGGTCTATCCACCTCATTACAAATAGCTCAATTTCATTTCTTTTTATGGCTGAGTAATATTCCATTGTATATATGTGCCACATCTTCTAATAACATAATAACATCTAATAACATAATAATTTTCTACAAGAACACTAAATTTTTGTGGTTGTTTATTTACAATTTGAGTTTCTAAGTAAACTGAAATTTGTTTTATCTCAGAATAGTCACTGGTACATCATAAATGGCTTGCATCTCTTTCTGGCCTTTCTTCTTTTGAAGGAGAGTCTACTGGTTGTCCACCAAAAATCTGCTCTCACACTCCTCCACTCCACCGACTTGTAGCAGGATGTGCTTCCCCACCACAGATCACACCTCTCAGCCTCTCTCACAGCCTCAAGGGGCTCATCCCTGAGTTCTCCCCAGTGGAGTGTGAGGGGAATCCTATGTCTGAACCCAAAACGCCGGGTGCACCAGCAGATATGCACTTGGCAGGTGCAACGGGAGAGGAAGAGTGGGCATCCCCGTGTGACCTTATGGAGCAGAGCACCACACCCTGGACTGACAGGAAGACAAAACCCATTGCACGGTGAGACCTCTCCTTCAAGCCCATGCACTTTGGGGCTTCTTTGTTACTGCAGCTTAATCTTAATATTAACAAATACACTCTCCCTTTCTAGTCCCATTTCTCTCACTTCTGTCTGCCATCACCTCCTCCTTTTTGACCTCAATTTACTGTCCTTTCATTGGTTTAAGCCCGTGGTGCAAGCACAGTTCTACAATTTTGAGCTCCCTCAAAGTTCAAGCAGAGGCCTCTTATATGGCCCCACCCTGACGCTTTCTTTTCTTAGAAAATATACTAAAACCAATAGTCTACCTCATCAACTAGCAAATGGCCAGCAGATTTTAAACAATATGGAACTAGGTAAGCAATAGAACCGTATTCTAGACCTAGCTCACTGGCCAGGACTACATCCAGATTTGGGTTCAAATGAAGATATTAGACCAGCCTAGGGCAAAAGTCATGCTCTAGCCTTGTGCTATGAAACAGCACACCACCCAAGGCTAGAGTGTTGGAATATGAGCAAACACTAACTTTTCAAAATCTAGTCTCTTTGTACATAAAAGTCAACTATAAAACAACCTATTAATGATATTTACTGTAAATTATAAATTGGAGTGGAACTAGAGATTTCAATGAAAAAAGATCTTCATATTTATGGTTCTTTATGTCCTAGCACAGATGCTATGCAAATTTAACTATTTGAAAACAAAGAGCCATGAACTGATTGGTCTCCCCAGGAGTTACAGACAAACAGTATTCATAATGAATGTATAAATAAAGAAAGTTGAAAAAAAACCAATGTGTTCTTTGATCACAAAAAGAATTCCTATTTCTCTCTGACACGTTTATTCTTTTTCCTGAAACAAACCTTCATAATGATACATGAGTTGTGAACATTATGTTAGAATGTTTTGCTCATGTCAATAAATAATAACCCATCTTGAAAATTCACATTTTAGATTACATAAGCCATATCTGAGGAACGTTAACAACTTGGTTCCATTTGACAAAAATCAGGGAAGCCTTAGTCATATTCTTATGCATGTAACAAAGTAACCAAATATTCTACAATATAATAAGAAGGAAACGAATATGCTTTCTCATATATAATACTCTCTGTGCTGTGAACTCAATTGTTCTGCATCCCTGGCCCTGATACAGTTATGTCTATGGTTCAATGTCAAGCCTTAGGAGAAAACCTGGTGATTGATATCACCTCAATGCCAATTATATTAAGCAGAACCAGTTCTTACACAGCACGGACAAGGACAGCACATGAATTCTACTTTTTTTGATGACATTTATTTAAGGAAACCGTCTTCATAAACAAAAGCATTTACCTGCTCTTTAATTATGGTTAATTCAGAAACAATATTCCTTATACTGCTGTCTCGATCTTTTTTATCCTTTCCAAATGCTGGGTTATGTAAATTGACTTCTTTCATTGCTAAAAGATTTTGACCACTATGCTTTCTAACCTAAAATAAAGGAGACAAAAAAAAAAAAAGAATGGTTTGGGAGTAGAGAGGGGAAGAAAGTGATTAGATTAATAAGGTCACATGATTAAGCCAAGTCATCTAAATAAGTCATATATCTTTAAAAAGTAAATTTGTATTTACACTAAGCTCACCTCAAAAAAATTGGTATATCCTGGATCAGCCTGCAATATTTCATAGGATTTTACTTGGTAAATACAGAAACACTGGTGTGAACTTGGAGAATGTGTCATGCATTGGGACAAGCCATTTTGACTATTTGTATGAGAGATTAGTGACAGCTTTTGTCTTCAAAGGTCAGTGACCAATTTCTAGAGCTGAGAGCTAAGGTAAGACAACATCAGTGCGGCTATCTGTTGTACAGAAACAACCATTCTAATTTTTATATCTATTTGTTCACTGACAAGGGCTCCAATTCACTTGTGTGTGGGTGTGCAGGGAGACATGCAGTTTGTTTGGGAACATTGGAAATGTTGTCCAAGGGCAAGGTCACCTTGTAAACACAGCCAAAAGCTCCACTTCCAAGATGATCCAAAACAGCATAGTTGCCTATATATTTCGAAGGAGCTTTATTCTGATTAACGCTTTCAATATTTTCAGCAATTTGCTTCAGTTCATCCTCCTAACCAAAAAATGAAAAGGAAATGGGTTGCTATGATAAGTGCATCCTAACTGCATAGCAGCCTGACAAAATATTTAAAGCTCAAGACTTACCACTAATAAATTCAACTTTGATACTAATTCTTCATAAGCACTGATATCACGAACATAATGTCCTATGTCAATGAAGATCTCAAACAAGTCGGTGGGGAAAAGTCTACAGAGAAAAATACACACACATACTTCCTATAGGAGTTGGAAACTCTGGCCCATTCCTTCCCTTTTGGACCTGGCTCACTTATAGGTTAATTACATTAAATACACTGCCAACAAATGGGGGAAATAATACTCACCAACTTATCTCATGAAAATAAACTAGAGACACAGTTCTTAAGAGGTAAGGAAAAACAATTGGAAAGGAAAGTTCCAGAGATCTACTGTATGACACTGTGCTTATAGTTAAGAACACTGTACTGCACACAAAAATTTAAGAGGGTAGATGTCATGTTATATGTTTTTTGCTACAATAAGATATGATACAGATTTTACAAAAATCTTATTTGTAAGACATTTGGGGGTGTAGTATTAAATATACTAGGAATGAATGTTTATTGGGTGTTTATTGAGCACAGAGCACTTTCACAAATACAATTTGATTTAGTCCTCATGAAAATAAAATTAAAATACAGGTGAATAAAAAAATGAAGAGATTTATGCATCATTTCCAAGCTACTGGTTTCAAGGGTTTAGGTTTATTAAAATCTTTAAGTCCACCGATGTGGATGATTTAGGGTCTTGAAATGAAAGGTTATAATGAATAACGAATACTTCCTTTTCTTCCCCTAAATTCAACTGTTATATAGAAATAAAATAAAAACATAAAATGCCCCATTCTTCCAAACAAAAGATGTTATATTAACTCAAGATTTTATTTCCATTTTGCCTTATCAATAAAATTCTAGTAAGAACTTGGGGCCTACGATTTGGCTAACCTGCCACCTCTATGGCATGCAGACCACACCTGTAGGTAACCACGGTCTGCTTCCCAAGGTGGTGGTTTTTCTGTCATGCTCACCACACAACCTTCTGATCCAGGAACATCCAGCCTCCTCCCCTTCAAATGGGTTCCTATACTGTTAAGGACATCCAGACAAATACTTTCTTTTCTATTGATTAAAAGGAAATGACTAGATCAACTTTGGACATTTCTGAATGGGCAAAAACAAGCACATATTTTTATTTCATCCATTAAAAATGTTAATGTCTTAAAAAAGAGAGAAAAACTAAAAACCATAGCAGTTACATATAATTAAAAGAGTTGTGCTGATGTGATTCATGTGCTTTCCTCATCATTTTGTGAATTTTCAGTGTTAAGATATCACTAGGGCTGCTCAGTATTATCTGTGGATTTTAAGAAATCTGAAGGCACATGTTTTGCATACTGACTCTTTATTCTCTTACTGTTTGCATCTAAATCAGGTACATGAAAGCAGTTGACTCTAATGATCACTGATCACTTAAATTTCTCTAAGCTCATACCTTTTAAAGAGTGGTCTGTTTCTTTCCATACTGAAGAGAAACCTCAAGGCTCTGAATGCATAACACTGGAAATAAAAGGATATATGATTCTCAAATGGTAGCTGAACAAAGTAAAACATTTTCAGGATAGCATGATCATGAAGTGAACATTAACGTGGCTTTTTGGCGAGTGTGGCTGGTCTCTGTGGGAGCCACAGCTTGTAACTGAAAACAGACAACATCAACACCTGGGCCAGTTCTCATGTTTAAAAAGTATTTGCGTTGTGGAAGGCTAGGGATCTGGGCCTTGTTTCACTCAGTGCCTGTCATTAGTTCCTTTCTAGAAAGTACAGAAGGAGCAGAGAGACAAGAAATAAAACTCCTACGCCGAGAAAACCAAATGTCCCAAGATTTCCAGGAGCTCAAGGTTTATTTTCTTTCTAGCC
Organism: Monodon monoceros; assembly: GCF_005190385.1. Taxonomy (NCBI): domain Eukaryota; kingdom Metazoa; phylum Chordata; class Mammalia; order Artiodactyla; family Monodontidae; genus Monodon; species Monodon monoceros. Next base: position 46,672,820 of record NW_021703780.1, read on the forward strand.
TGCTATGTATGCCTCAATATTTATATAGTTTCTCTGAGAAAATAAACACTAGAAATAATGACATGTAAAAATAGCCACAGGCACACTGGACTCAAACTTGACAAATTGGTCTCTTGAGTAAGGTCTAAAGCATTCCCCAGATAGAACCATCTACAGTAACTCCTGAGAACACTCAGAAAGAGGCCTGTGAGACTTTAACAAAGAAAAATAAACACTGGACATTTTGCAGTGCTGAGAAAAAAGAGAGAGCCCCAGGCTTGCAGCTGTACCTGTACAATAGGCCACCACTGGGGTGACCGGGGTCTGCTGAATTCGAATCTGGAATCATTTCATGAAATTAGTGATCTGAATATAGAAGGGTCACAAACAAAACTGTCTGGAGAAGCCAGGCAGATAACAAGACCACATGAAGGAGACTGGTGAGAAAGCAGCGGAGACTGTGAGAAGTGAGGAACATGCATGTGCCTCGAAAGAATTTCCATACATATTCTTTAAAAGCCTCTACTGGCTTAACAGAATACATGTGCAGGAGGGAGTGTACTTTACCATGGTCCGGCACAGTGTCATGCATCAGTGCTGTACTAGAGAAGTAAGTCCCACGCCTGTGTGTTCTCAGTGGTAGCTCTCCAAAATCTCTGCCTGCCAGCCCACAGATGCCACCAAAAATTCTCTGCTAGGTTTGACCATCATTCTGGCTGAAAGCTCTTAAATCAGATTGAAGGCAAACGTTGTTTTTTACTTCCTGTTCTAATGACTTGAAAAAAAGATAAGCTGCAGCTACTGCAAAGGCTTACTTTAAATTGATTTTATCATGCCAATGTCTTTGGGGACACTTGCCCCCTGGTGTCCACTCCTCAAAAAAGCACATAGGACCCTGCATAATGTGGCCCCTTCTTAGCTTCCAGGCCTCATCTCCTAAGGTAGGGGTCCCCAACACCTGGACCATGGACCAGTACTGGTCCGTGGCCTGTTAGGAACTGGACCGCACAGCAGGAGGTGAGCAGCAGGTGAGCGAGCAAAGCTTCATCTGCCACTCCCCATCGCTCCCCATAGCTCCCATTACTGCCTGAATTCTGCCCCCATCCCCGCTCCCGTCCATGGAAAACGTGTCTTCCACAAAACCAGTCTCTGGTGCCAGAAAGGTTGGGGACCGCTGTCCTAAGGTACTCCCTCTGCCCCACACCCCACACCCACACCACTGAGCAGCCTAAGCACACTCTAAGCTGCCAGGCTCCCGTCCTTTGTCCACGCTCTCCTCTCTGTGTGGATGCCCGTCCGCCCTGGAGCAGATATCATGGGTGCCCACTTCTATCCCTTTACTCACCTGACCAGCACCAGCTCATCCATCAAGATCCATTTTACAGGTTTGCCTTTGTAAAGGTGAAATGCTACTGACTGTGGTCCGTGCTTAAAGATGGCACATAATTTTCCCCGTAGTATTATTTTGATACACAAGCAATGTTTTTAAAACATAGAACTTACAGATAAGCAAATAAATGTCTACATAAAATCACCTAAATTCCTACAGAGAAACTACTGTTAAGCCTTCTACATTGGTTTTTGGGTTTTTTTTGTTTTGTTTTGTTTTGTTTTTGCGGTATGCGGGCCCCTCACTGTTGTGGCCTCTCCCGTTGCGGAGCACAGGCTCCAGATACGCAGGCTCAGCGGCCATGGCTCACGGGCCTAGCCGCTCCGCGGCATGTGGGATCTTCCCGGACCGGGGCATGAACCTGTGTCCCCTGCATCGGCAGGCAGACTCTCAACCACTGCGCCACCAGGGAAGCCCCTCTACGTTGTTTTAACAGCATTTGTTTCCATGCCAGCCTCCCTCACCAGATATTCTTCCCTCTCGGTCAGTACAGGGGACCAGTGCTAACCTAAAAATTCTCAAATTCATAGATTATATTACCAAAATTTCCCCAGATTCCAGTAACTTGATATTAAAGAATAATGGATATGTTTATTACCTGTAATAGATTAGTTTTTGCTGCATTCTTTTGTTTATTTCGTAAAATTAATTTTGCTATTGTATATATACCATTTTCCTGGAAGAATAAAGATGCCATGTTATCAGTGACCAGCAACAATGCTATGGAGATACACAGCATAAAGAAGGAAGGAACAATTTTAAAATATTAAAGAAGAAATGTTAGTATAATTTTGGAATCAGGAGTAAATATTACAGGACAATACTAAAAATGTCAGTGTAATACTTTTAAACATCAAAGACTATAACCACATTGTAAAATCTCAACTGTCGTTAAAGATTATAAATAACAAAGTATATCAATTAAAAGTGATTTAAATACTTTAAAAACAAAGAGTAGGGGGCAAAAAACGGGGGCAGAGTAAAGGGATCCAAATGTCTTTATATTTTGCATTTTAAATATCTAATTATGAAATATTTCTCCCTTTATTGTTTTGTTAAACAATATATGTAGATAAACTAGTATAGAAAAGAAGATAGAAAAATAAGAGAAAAATCATAGATTTTTAAAAATGAAAGTTATTTGTATAAACGGTTAACATCTTTCTAGCCTTATTCTAATACAAATACAGACATGGGGGAATGAACAAAAAGTATTACCTTATTGCTACATTTTTTATTATCTATTAAATACATAATTTACTGAACTCTACTCTATGTGGGCATTTATATTATAACTGTGAAGAGCTTTACCTGCCTTACTACATTTAGTCTTCATAGCTGTTCTGTGAATTAGTCTGTAATTTCCTTGTTTTATACATGACGAAGTCAAAACTTAGGCTAAATATTTTTCCAGAGGCCAAGACAGCAAGCAATGATAACAGGACTGAGCCTCCCCCTGCCTCAGCTGCCACCCTGACCTGCTGAGCTTCCCCAGGGACTCTGATCACTGCTGACATGATCCTTTACTAACTTTATGAATTTATGTATTTTTAAGTTGATGTATTGAACAAAAAAAACTTTTCTCTGTAAAATTCAACAAGTAGGAAATAACTTTTATAATAGAAACACATACAAGGGTTGTATACAAATGTGTGTATTCACATACACACACACACACATGACTGTATATGTAGTGAATTGGTTAATGAATTATGCTTTGTGTGCTCTGTGAAATCAGTTTCCTGGCAATAAATATTTTGTTTGGTGTGTTTCAATCACCTCTAGCTGAATAACTTCATGTCCTCTTAAAGTGACTGCTATCCTTAGCTCATGGTGTCCTATGCCCCATAGGAATTAAAACAATTAAATTAAAACAATTCAGAATACTGGGTCATATGGTAGTTCTATTTGTAGTTTTTTAAGGAACCTCCATAGTGGCTGTACCAATTCACATTCCCACCAGCAGTGCGAGAGTGTTCCCTTTTCTCCGCACCCTCTCCAGCATTTATTGTTTCTAGATATTTTGATGATTGCCATTCTGACCGATGTGATGATATCTCATTGTAGTTTTGATTTGCATTTCTCTAATGATTAATGATGTTGAGCATTCTTTCATGTGTCAATCCCACTACTGGGCATATACCCTGAGAAAAACATAATTCAAAAAGAGTCATGTACCAAAATGTTCATTGCAGCTCTATTTACAATAGCCAGGAGATGGAAACAACGTAAGTGTCCATCATCGGATGAATGGATAAAGAAGATGTGGCAGATATATGCAATGGAATATTACTCAGCCATAAAAAGAAACGAAATTGAGTTATTTGTAGTGAGGTGGTTGGACCTAGAGTCTGTCATACAGGGTGAAGTAAGTCAGAAAGAGAAAGACAAATACAGTATGCTAACACATATATATGGAATCTAAGAAAAAAAAATGTCATGAAGAACCTAGGGGTAAGATGGGAATAAAGACACAGATCTACTAGAGAAGGGACTTGAGGATATGGCGAGGGGGAAGGGTAAGCTGTGACAAAGTGAGAGAGTGGCATGGACATATATATACACTACCAAATGTAAAATAGATAGCTAGTGGGAAGCAGCCGCATAGCACAGGGAGATCAGCTCAGTGTTTTGTGACCACCTGGATGGATGGGATAGGGAGGGTGGGAGGGAGGGAGATGCAAGAGGGAGGAGATATGGGAACATATGTATACATATAACTGATTCACTTTGTTATAAAGCAGAAACTAACACACCATTGTAAAGCAATTATACTCCAATAAAGATGTAAAAACAAAAAACAATTCAGAATAGCTTTAATAAAAAAAGATAAAGAAAATGAAATAGACTGCACGTAATATAGGGAATAAACACCATCAGTTACCTACATGGCAGTTCTTTTTAAGCTGAGTTAAAAGAGGAAGGACAAGAATATAAAATGGAATTCTACATGTTAAATAAGACATACTACAATATTTTTAAGCCATGTTCCAGGATACAGGTGTCACCTGAGGTGGGCTCCCTCCATCATGACAGGTCCTGGCACCCTGCCCTCTCACCTGAACCACCTGGTGGGCGTTGGTGTCGTCGAGCACCAGTTCCGTGAGGGCCGCACAGCAGGCTGCAACGAAAACCACCAAATGCCGTGTCTGTCATGGCCATGGCGGCACGTGCACATCAGCAATCTCGCTCCCTGCCTCAGAGAATTTTGTTGGCAGAGCCATCCCTCAAAAAACACTAATTTTCCTTCTGGCAAGTCTCTGGGAGAAAGGCACCTGAGTTGTGCTGGCTGGTACCTCTCCTCTTCGTGTAGCTCACATGCATGCACACCCCATGGCAGCCTGTGGGGCACCCTTAATGCACCCCGCTGTGCATGGAGTGGGGGGGGCAGGCACCGTCAGCCCCATACCCAACATGTGCCCTGTGTGGAGCACGTGCTCAATGTACATGGACAATGGTCAGGTAAATAGTGTGTACTTTAAATATATTATCCAAATTAACCCTTATAATCCGAGTATGAACTACTTTAGAGGGCTAACAGGTTAGGCCACAGAACTTGGCAAGCAGAGGAAAGTTTGGGGTGTCTTTAACCTGCAAGTCCAACACTGGTACCAAGAAGTTTCAGGCATCCACATGAATTTAACTTCACATTTTTTAAGTTATAAATTGGGCCTAATTAATATTATCATTATAATTTTATAATAGAATAATACAAGGTTAAACAGTATCAAATAATGAAACATAATAATATGATATAAATACCTGCTTGAAGAGAGAAAGTATTTTCTTGTATTTCCCGAGGGCTGAAATCTTCTGACAAATGAAGCTGCTGGATTCGGCCTGCCGCATTGGCACTAGACAGGCTTCCAATGGAGGAACGATCAGAAACAAAATTTCTGTCCCTGAAAAAGAAAAGTTAATGCACAGACCAATTTATCAATGGTAGTTCATGGTCAGTGTTTTCTGATTCCCGTTTTATAAATCTTTGCCTCCCCAGGTCATAAAGTTTTCTCCTGTGTGACCTTCCAATCCACTCAGACATGATTTTTGTGTGAAGTGTGAGGTAGGAGTCATCTCTCTATTTTTCACATGGCTGCCTTTGTTTTGAACTCTATTCTTCTGCCATTTACTTGAATACATCTCAGTCTTCATCATTCTGAGTTTTGTCTTTTTCCATTAAATTCCAATCTTCTTTTATTTTAGGAAAGTTCTCTTCTATTAGATGATTGAGGCTTTCCAAAATTTCCTTTTGTTTTGTTCTCTACCTTAGGGATATCAATTATCCACGTGCTGAGAACCCATCTTCTGCAGGCCATATCCTTCATTTTATGTTGCTCTTATTCCCTTGTCTTCCTCCTCTGCATCGTGTGTAAGTTTTCAAGCACGCCCTTCCCTTCACTAACTCCACATCCTTTCTGGTACTCAGTCTCTGCATGTTGTTCAGTCCTCATCTTCTTTCCCAGCTTCACAATCATTCTATTCTCCTTTTTACTATCGTATCATCTCATCTTTAATCTCATTTCATAAACTTCATGTTCTGTTTAATGTCTTTGATAAAATAAAGCATTTGTTTTTCTGTTTACTTAGTGCAACATCTTCCACAATAGATCATTCGTCTGTCTTTATTTGCTTTGTTCCCTTCTGTTTTACATGGTTGCCATGTTTTTTCATGCATTTATTTTTATGGCAGCAGCTCTATGTAGATTTCTATATACCCAAACGTAAACTGGCCTCCCTCCTGTGTCATCTGGGCCCTCTGCCCTTCTTTCGGGGAGCATAGGGAAGGTAATGGAATAGTTGCAGTCAATGATCTTTAATTATGTTAAAAATTGAATTTTAGGGATCACTCTATCTGATCAAGAGTATGTAACCTTTTAGTAACTGCCTTTGAGTTTGGGACTGCAGGTGAATGGGCATGAACAGATTTCCTATAAACCACCTTGACAACAGAGGCTGTTCATACTCAAGCCAGCAGACAACCTGGCAACCTCACCCCTTGTACCAGCTCCAGGCAGCCCATCTCTGAAAGGATATTGTTTACACAGCTGGGGTAATAAATTCTCCCAGAGCACTGAGCCATATTTAACATAGAGTAAGTATTGACATACATCTTCTTCCCAGGGAAGAGATTTCTAACATTGTACCATAGAAGTGGACTGGGAAAATCACTCTTTAGATGTGAAAGAACTCTTTTCTATCAAGAATGGTTTCCTCCAAAAGAGGAAAACTAGTACCTTATATTAAACTCAGTTCTATGTGGTCAAAAGGCAGGTTTTGTCCTTGAAGTATTGCTTAACTATTATATAATTTAATTTTATCATCAAGAAAATAGCTGCTCTCCACGAGGGCTACCCACAGCCACTGTAATACGTATGATGGACCAAAAATAACCACCACCATCATCCTATAAACTCAAGTGGAAAAAAAACTTTGCAATCATAATTACTTTGACTGTGGGGCTAGCTCATTATGCCACAATACTAATGAAAGATTTATAATTTATACTTTAAAGTACTTGAGATTTTTATGTGATATTCATAAAAGCAAGTAGATTGTTAACAGTCTACACATTATTTCCTTGGTTTTGGTAATGACAGAAATTGTTAACAAAGCCACTGTTCATATCTCTAGTCTGTTCTTATGCTTTGGAAAGTTCCTTCAGAGAATGGAGCTGATGACACATAGCTCCACAATATCAAGTTATCAGGCACAATAAGCACAAAGTCTGAATAATATTGATTTGATAACAAGTCATATTAAAATTGATGTTACTCTGCTTTTATTAGAATGAACTGTATTTACATACTACAGATAAATGTGATCTTTTTCCAGGCAGATATAATCCTTTTCAACTTTGATTCAGCACCTAGGGGGATGAATTATGCTCTATAATAATTTTAGGTAATAGATCCTTCCCATTGGTGGTACCAGCAATATTGTTATTCAATACTTCAATACATGTAATACAATACCATATCTACTATTTTTTGTTATTGTTATAGTTTTTGCAACATAATTCAAGAGAATTTCAGTTTGAAACTATTTTAACAAGCCATTCCTTCCCCAGATTTATGGCTTTGAATACCACCAGATTCTTTTTTTTTTTGCGGTATGCGGGCCTCTCACTGTTGTGGCCTCTCCCGTTGTGGAGCACAGGCTCAGTGGCCATGGCTCACAGGCCCAGCCGCTCCGCAGCATGCGGAATCTTCCCGGACCGGGGCACGAACCCACGTCCCCTGCATCAGCAGGCGGACTCTCAACCACTGCGCCACCAGGGAAGCCCCAGATTCTACTTTTAAAAGAGAGACAACAAGGTCTTAATCCATCTCAGAGCACTGCCACGGAGATTAGGGAGAAAAGAGGAGCAACTGGACCAGGGTCAGTAACATGGAATCATTTGAATAACCGTATTTCCCCCTATTTTAACTAAGGATCATACATCCGTTACTTTAATGCAGGCTGGTGATTCAAAAAATATGTCAGAGCTCCCAAGGAGCTGAAAAGGTGAACGCTCCTGACATTGATTTAGAGCCTGTTTGCAACAAGTAAAAATGACTCTGTAGAACATGAATGACCAAAGAATGGGAAGGAGCCAGCTGAGCACATGCCCACCCTGCCCTCGAACAGCTGAGACCCCAGCCTTCATCAGCCAGAGTGAAGCAGGCCAAAGCCTACTCTGACTCACCCTCGTAAAATATGAAGAAGCTGCTTGATGCCTCCCCAAATGCGAATTTCCACACTGGTCTCAGGGTCCTCACAAATCTGAACCAGGATCCAGACGACGCTCCACAGAAGCTGTAGGTGGTCTGAGTGCAGCAAGCTGAGGAGGATGGGGACCCCCTCGTAGAGCTTCACCTGCTCTCTCACCTGGCGCTCGGCACAGAGCAGGCGCAGCAGCTCAGCCGAGAGCCTGCGAGGGATGGGCGGGAGGGGAGACTCAGCTCAGTGGTGGCTTGACTTGATTCACACGGAGCTGCCGACATGCACGGACGGTCGCGCCAACAGGCTCTATGTCACAGTCAGCTCATGTTCTCTGTAGAGGGCTGGATCACAGCCAAGTGTTTGCAGCTCTATGGGCCATACAGTCTCTGTCATGAGTACCCAGCCATGCCAACATGTGCAAAAGCAGCCACAGACAACACATGAAAACCAATGGGCATGGCTGTGTGCCAATAAATCTTTATTCACAAAAACAGGCAGGGAGCCAAATTTAGCCTGCAGGTCATAGTTTCTGGACCACTTTCTAAGTCATATCCTCATGGTATCCCCATTGGTCTGGCTAAAAACCTACTAACGAGCAAACAGGCACCAAGTACATACAATGGGACCTGAATTATGCTCAAGACAAAAGAAATAGAAAAGCTTTATCCTAGTCTTCAGAAACTTACTATGTGATTGCAAAAATAAGACATTAATACCTGATGGCAAAAACACTATGATCCAGGGAAATTAAATGCAAAGTGCTCAGTGAATATCTGGAGAGTAAAATAAAGATAATGATGGCATAAGACATAAGGTTCAACTAAGCTCTGAAACATTATGATTATAGACGTTTCATAGAGCTGTCCTGAATCCTCCAGGCTCACACTCTGAACACTCTTCCTGGATGGTGTTATTTATTCCCATGGCTTCAAACACTCCCTCTACCCTGGCACTGTGATCTCAGCCCAGGCATCACTCCAAACCTATAGAGGTTCCAGCAGTCACTTAACTGTTCCACAGGCACTCACCCCACTGTTTCTAAACTCAGTCATTATCCTCCTCCCCAAATCAGCCCTTCCATTTACGTCCCCGATCTGGACTCAGGACACCACAGTCTTTTCAATTTCCAAGCCAAAGACTGGGAATCCTCCAAGACACTCCCTTCTTCTCCAACCAGTGGAGAGCCTTTGGTGCCCCCTGTTTCCTGGGCAAGCACTGGGGTTAATTCTTCTGTGAGTCCTGCAGCTAGCTAAACCCACTGCCCCTCCATCCTTGTGAGCCTCGATTATGCTCAAGATATAAGCTTCTCTGTCACTCTCCTCTCCAGCATTTCCATTCTTATCCTGCTTCACAATTCCTTTCCCTGAGCTAATTTTCCATGGCTCCTCTCCCTCCCAAACTTTTATGCTCTGACATATGTTCTTTGGTAGACAGTACTCTTCACCTTCTCAAACTTTCTACACCAAAAATACCCTCCTTGTTCTAAGTGGATCTCATTGTGTGGCTAAATTCCACACTCCACACACTGCAATCAGAATAACTGTCCCCACAAAATCAATCTGATCGTGATTAAAATCTGTGAGTCTCCACGTTCATGATAAAAACCACACTACTAGGCACAAAGAGCCCATCATGACCTCGCTAAAGGTATCTCATCTATAAAATATAGAAAGAGAATTGCAGATCAAACAGATTAAAACACAAAAGTGCTTAGAGCAGGGCCTGGCATGTAGAAGGCCTGGCCAAAATTAGCTGTTTCTAACTTATCAAAATTAGCTCTATTTCTAACTTATCTAACTTATTATCTAACTTATAAGCCAACTTATCTAACTAGTTTTCTGGCACCCTCCCTCCTGCACTCTGCTGTAGCTGCGCCCACCCATGCACGCTCCTCTCTCACACAGCACTGCAGGCCTCCAGGTGGGAGCATATTCTGTTGTCACTTGCTCTCTTCCTCTGCCTAGACAACTGCTCCTTCTTTTAGGAGACTTGGCATGAGCCCTTGCTCTGACTGGAGGTGCTGCTCCATGCCCTCAGGGTATCTATCCTGTGCACCCACTGACCACACCACCTACAATGTTGTGGTGAAACTGATGATTTGTGCGTCTGCCCCTCTCCTACGCCATGCGACCATATCTTATTCATCTTTGGTTTTCCAACACCGGTGCAGGGGCTATTGGGTGAATCAATTCAGACAACCAAGTCTAAGTATAGTTTGTAAAAGAGGGTTAAATTGGCTTAGATGAAGAATTCAAGGGATTTACTATGAGTTAAATGTCAGCGTTTTATTGCTTGGGATTTCTGTTAACTATTTGCCTCTTTAGAAAATTATGACTTACTCGACTAAATATCATATGATGCAGGTAACCTAAGGAATATCTGGATACAGTAAGTTTTTAGGGCAATAGGTAGTTCAAGTGAAAATGAGTTCATTTTACTCTAGATTCTGTTTTGGTCATGAAATAAGTCAGTAGCTATCTTAATGTATTTTACTTGCCTTAAGCAAAATAGATTTTAGGAATCTAATCACTTATTCAACACACAATCTGAAATTACTGAAAGTAGAGCCACTTCAGAGTTTCTTTCCTTAAGGAGACAGGATGTAAATAAATGTAATAAAAAAATATTAAAGACATAATCATGAGATTTATATATTTCAAATCTATGACCAGTTCTAGAAGTAAAGCAGGACCAAAGACAAATCGATATATCTCTTTGCTATTGGTTACTTTATATAAACTTAACTAGAAGATAAATGCCAAGTTGACGCATGATATTCAGTTAACAATGTAAATAACATAAGTAAAATAATAATGATCATTTTCATTAAATGTCAGACACTGTCATTTTCCCCTGTTAGCAATCCTACCTTTTGGAAAGCAAGTCATATTCATGTAAAATTATCAGCAGATTTTCTACAATGTTGAGTTCACTTATCTTCTCCCTACATTCTGGACTACAAATTGAAAAGTGTTAGTAACTATGAAAAATGTATTTTACCATATCCATGTATTTAATATCTTAGCCCTCATATTATCCCAGGAGGAGAAACAAAATGCAGTGTAGCTCTATGGGGCAGGGCTACATTAAACTCCAACATTCAATAAGTATTATATGTCACAAATTTAAATTTGTTTAATAACAGTATGATGATAACATGATTTCCTTTGGAGAAAGGGAATCATGTGCTGTTCACAAAAAAGCAATGATCAGCATTACTCACAGTAGCCAAGATATAGAAATGACCTTATATATCCTTTGATAGATGAAGTGGACAAAGAAAATGTGATATACATATTTATATAGATAATTGAATATTTATATATAGTTATAATTGAATATAATTATATATACATAATTGAATGTTGTTCAGCCATAAAAAATCCTGTCATTTGTGACAATATGGATGAACCTAGAGAACAATCTGTTAAATGAAATAAGCCAAACAGAGAAGGGCAACTACCATACGGTATCACTTATATGTGGAATTTAAAATAAACAAACAAAACTGACTACATAGAAACAGAATAGAATGGAGGGTGTTTACTAGGGGCTGGAAGTAGGGGGAAACAGGGAGATGTAGGTTAAAGGGTACAAACTTTCAGTTATAAGAAGAATGAGCACTAAGGATCCAATGTGCAGCACAGCAACTATAGTTAATAATATGGGGCCGTGCACTTGAAAGTTGCTGAGAGATCTTACATGTTCTCGTCACAAAACCAAAAAAAAGAGTTAACTATGAGAGGTGATGGATGTATTAATTATCTTGATCTTGGTAATCATTCCACAGTGTATATGTGTATCAAATCATTATGTTGTACACTTCAAATACATAAAATTATATTTGTCAATTAGTCCTCAATTAAGTTGGAAAAAAACCCAAAAAACAAAAAAGCAGTGATCCACTTACTGGTATAAAAACATATTTAAAGCTTTTTAACTTAAAATAATCATAACATCTGTAGGGGTTATCTAGAATTTTTTAAAGGGCAAAAATATTTGAAAATGTTAAAATATAAATAGGGGAGAGAATGAAGAAAACAAGTCAGGGAGATTCAACTTCCAAGACATATTGTGTAATTTTGAAAGTAGAAGTAACTGAGGGTTGGATGAAAAGACTAGGTAAATATTTCTAGTCAGGGAAAAAAAAAAGAAAATTTTAAACTGCTTTGCTGCTCCAACTTAAATTCTAAAATGATGCTTTTCTATCCTGGATCCTTTTCAGTATAGTTATGGTACTTCATGTTTATTTTTCACAAATTTTAACTAAGTAGATGACAAAATAAGTAGAGAAACTGATCTATTTTGCATTTCTTCCATCTGAGTTGCTAAAGCAGCAGAACTTATTAAAATACACTCACCTTTCAGCTAAACTAGCCACAGCCAGAAGGGCACCCAACAGAACGTTAGTATCTCGGGCACTGAGTAAATTTACTAATGTCTGAAAAATGAAGTAAAATAAGGTTTAATTATGTAAGTACTACAAGCTTCTTGAACAGTATGTTTCCTTCTAAAGATCATAGAGGCTTAACTTCAAAATTTGTTAAACATTCACAATCCCCAGTTCTTAAGGGGCAGGCATCCACCCCCTCTTCAGACGAGCTCCTTGTAAGCATTCCTTGCCCAGGACAGGAAGCAAAGGGACCACGATACATGGCCCTCTACTTCCAAGTGCCCACGCTGTCTGCTCTCTGTCTTCTGGTAGCGACCAGTCACTGAGCACTCATTCTGAGTTGGGCATTGGCATTGTGGCAGGCACTTTCCAAATTATGAAAGTACTTTTTCAACAAAATGTTGAAGACTGTCATTTTTTCCCAAACTCAGCAAGATATGCTAACACTACCAGACAATCCATTTGCCTCTCAAATTTCTGAGTAACATCACTGAGTTGGGAGTCATCTATATCTTATCAGTCACCTTCTCGGGATTCCCATTACTACAAATTTACATATTTTCCCTCTAAATTTTTAGAACTCAGGGTCCCCCAAAGCACACACCCAAACATACTTCAGACCAGAGCTGTATAACAGCTCAGACCTGTTATTCAGACCTGTATAACAACTACTAGGCTGATTTGGGGTTTCTATTATGTGGGTTTTTCCCCTTTATGATCTTATGCATTTTCTATGGAGATATTATTATCTTTGTTTCTCAGATCCCTTCCTCTTCTTCTTTTCTCACTTTTTCCTTTCTGTCTTCTAACATAATGTTTCTCAAAATGCAGTCACTGATATATCATTTCACAATTTTTGTCATGTCCACCCTTAACACCTTAATGCTACTCAAAAATGTTCTTCAAATTCTAAGTGATATCAGTGAAATATATAGCTATTGAAATAAAAAATGTTGACCTGTATTATCACTAAGAATCACCCCCCCCATACAATGAGCAGCATGTGTTAACACATTTTAGGCAACTTTGCTCTAATATATGCTGGCAAGTGGCTTCCTGGGATATAAAAACTCAACAAATTATTGAAACCTGGCTCTAGGCAGCTACCAGCTAAATAGTTTTGCTGTAAATATAAATGTAGTCTGTTTTGATTAAACCTGCATTCATTCATCTTGAAATATGTATTTGACCCATAGGCTTATAATACTAAACCATCTTATTATGAAGTTAAACCATATGAAATTGACCTACACACCAGGGTAATTTCACATGGTTCAAACTAATATAACCTCATGTGTCAAATGGAATGTATTTATATGTATACATACATATATATGTATTTATTTATTTATTTGTAAACACACACCTAGGGTCAGTTTATATATAGTCAAGGTTTTACAAGCAACATTTAAATTAAGCAATAAACTTAGTTGATTAAGCAATAAAGAATTAAATGACATAGAACAAAGAAAAAAGTTTCAGAAAACCTTTATTTGCTGTTTCTATATTTACTCCTTAGGCGGGTTAGCAGAGATTGGCAATTTTAGGCTAGGTTAGCAGGCTTGAGAATTATAATTACACATGGCTTGACCACAAGGGCTCTGGACTCTAGCATGTGAACCACCACCATATGAAGTTGAAGCAGGAACTCCTTCTGGGACCACTCACCTTGTGGGCTCTGCTTGTGGTGACCCATTCTCTTTGATCTTTGACAGCAGCAAGCTTTTGAAAAATATCTATAAAGGAATGGAATATCTCAATGAGGGATTTGAAGCTTAAAGGGGGTCAGTGCTCACAGAGCCTCAGGTCTCAAGTACTGATGGGCAAACGAAGGATAAACGGGAACACAGGCCACACAAAAAGGACAATGGAGGGAGGAGGGACAGGGTTGATTTTTTTTACTTCAAGAATCATGTTTCAAGCTAAACTCGTATTTATTATATATTACTATTATAATAATAAAATTTGGAGATAGCAAGAAAATTAAACCTTCCCTTCCACTTAAAGTTGAATGAGTTCCTTAATATCATTACAAGTTCAAAGTGAAACCTATTCTTCAAAGATAGTCCCCATAAAGATTTCATGTGATGGACTTAGCAAGGTTCCTCAGGGGAGGGGAACGGCTGGCCTCACAGAACCTTCCTGGTCCCTGAGGCTCACCACAGATTCCTCTCTCCCTGGAATTGAGAATTAAGGTCCTGTCCTGTGCACACAAAGAAAGTGGGCTCACTCCCACGAGAGCAGGAGTGTGCACTCATCAAATCCAGAGAGCACGGAAGGTGGGCTGGGAAGAGCTTCCAAAAAGAGAAGCTTTGTAAGTGGGTATTGTTATTACCCCAATCTTATAGATGAAAAATGAATAGTCTCTGACATTTTAATAGAAATCGAAGAAGGCAAAAAATATTTTTACCAAAATTTGTTTTTATGGAAGGAAATCTCTCTTGCACTAAATAAACTAAGCTTGTGCTCAATGAAAATCTTTTAAAACATGAAATCGGGTTTTTCAAGGTAAGAACTGTGATCTAAAAATCTCCCCTCTGGGTACATTTTGCCACTGAGCATAACAGCTGGCATGGACTCTCAAGCCCATAGCTGGGTGGGGACCTCCGTGAGTATTCAAAGCATCCCCCCTTCCCTGCTGTAAATGCCATGCCCGGAAGGCCAGCTGCGTCCCGGGACCGGGCTTACACGTCATGTTGACCAGCTTGTCCACGCTGTGCTGCGCCTCCCCAGAGCCGAGGTACCCGTGGGCCACGATCTCCATGTACTGCGGCGGGGGGAGGGGGAGACAGACAGGCGAATCAGAGGGGAGAACGCTCAAGCACACAGCAGGTGAGGGGAAAGGTTGTGCACTTCTGAAAATGAGCTGTAGGTGGCACAACAGGCTCACCAAACAATACTTGGTGCCCCTGGGCCTGCTTCACTCAAGGGCAGAAGGGGGTGGGTTTCTGGGTTCTTGGCTTCTGTGGAACGCCCCAAAGTGGAGGAAGGGACCTGGAAAGATTGTTTAAACCCTCAAAAGTCCCAAGATGACTCCTAACTGGATAAATTTGTGTTGCAATTTAGCCTCCAAATATAAGATACAAATAAGATGCAATAATATAGTACATAGAATTTTAATTCTTCAATGTAACTTTTCAGCAGAATTTTAATAACACACTGCATATATTTTATCGACCTTATGTTTTATAATATCCTAAATTATATCTAACCAACATACAAGCAGATAGCAATAATCAGAATGAAATGTATGGGGTAGTCTAATAATCCCTCACTGTGGATGACTGATTGTAATAAGTTCAGAGAAACACACATAAATTTCTGACATTTTAATGAAAGTAAAATGGATAAAAAGATCCTTTACAATATAATTTTATTAAAGATTATTTCATTAAATGAGCTAAACCTCTAGCCAATTAAAAATTTTCTTAAAAGTAAAAACAAGATATGTTTTATCAATTTCCCAAGAATAAAAAAATAATAAAATAGATTTAATATTAAATTGCCATTAAAATTAATCATCCATTAATAACTCAGCATGAGTTTGTAGGGCCACGGGTTTATTATGAAAATTATTATTTCCATACATGGTATAGATTTCAGGAGAATGGGCTGTCTCAACTGTTTCCATGCCTGGAAATTTTGTTTGATTGTATTAGTAAGCCCAAACATTGGACTGTCTCAGCATATATATTCACCTCCTTACTTTGCCTCAGTAGTTACCAAAGCAGAAAAATAAATGAAGTCAAGATCATTCCTCCCATTGTCATTTATTTTTAATATTTTAGTGAGCACAGCAATTCTTTTTTGTGTGGAAAAGTTATGAACATCTTCATAACCAATATTTTCTCCCACCATTTGGTGTGTGCAATGCTGAGGCCTGGGGCCTGCCAGACAACACCTATTTATTTTCTTTACTAACTAAAGACAGGTGACCTTTTATATTGATAGAGCTTTCTCGTTTCAACAGGCTGGGTAAAGTGAGCCCAATCAGCCAAGAGAAAATGTCACGAGTCCCTCCCTGCTCTCTGTGTATCCTGCCTCATGCTCACACTCACAACCCTGCCTGCTCCTCTCCTTGGCATGCAGCTAAGGTAAGAAAGACATCTTCTGTCACACACCTGTGTAATCTCTGCCTAAAAGAGAAAGGCAAAACCAGCCACCACAGAAGGAATCTTACCTGAGCTAGGTTTTCAATCCCACCCAAGCTATGGAGTATTTCCTGATAAAATAAAAACAACAGAACACACATGAAAGATGAGAGTGGTGGGGGGAATGTATTTTACATGCAATCTATTTATTAAGTTATGAGTTTTAATTATTTTTTGAAGGCCCACATTCTAACATAAATATGGAAAACTTTAATGTTTTCCAGTCATACTATATTTAAGATAAGTTATTAATAAATATGAATGAAAGTTGGGTTGAGATTAAGAGAATGTAAGTATGCTCAGAACTGCAGCCTGACTCCTAATTCTTTTTACTTCCTTTCATGTCATCATAAAATGTTAGAGCTGGAAAAAGCTGTTAGATATCATTCCCTTCAACATCCTCATATTACAGAGTTGGAAAACTAAGACCCAGAATGGTAAACCATTTGCCTAAGTGACAGAGCCTGGATAAGAATCCAGCATCACTGAATCCTCTTCCTAGGATTCCTCTAGGCCTCTGCTTAGTGTGGCCCATGGACCAACAGCAAAAACATCATGTGGAGCTGATTAGAAATGCAGAATCTCCTACTCCCCCCAGACCTGCTGAATGACACTATGAATTTCAACAAGATCCCTGGGAAATTCACACGCCCAATAAAATCTGAGCAGCATTGCTCTAGTAGACTAGACGACAGGGCTTCTCCTTAAAATGATGTGGCTTATCCTAAACTAATGTAAGGATAATCATTGCAAAATGTCCTCAGATATAGGTCTTTAAAATCAATTCCCAATAACAAGGCACTGCATGAAACTTCTGAAAAGTGCTTATTAAGAGAGAGAGTGCTGGGAGGCTGGAGTTGTGAAAGAAACTGGTTTGGAGCTCTCCTAACAGTTGATGCTCTCAGGTTACCCACACTGACATTTATCTTGGGGTTAATGGGTTTCAGGTGGCCCTAACCTGTGTAACTCTATATTGACACCTCTCTCCTCACTTTCTATGCACACAAGGAAGTTATTTGAAATACAAACATTAGCCAACATTCCAACTCTGGAAAGTTCAGGGCAATGAGTACGTGACTGTGAGGGCGCGATCTCGTTCTACCCAGAAGCTGAGTGGGCAGCCGAGGAAAGGCTCAGGGGCTCAAGGCCTCCTGGGTCAAGGTTTCCTTATTCTGCGTGAAGGGAATTTGGAAGCAACATACCCTTGTTTAAATTAAGAATAAAGGTACATTTATAACGCTATTAAAAATCGTTCTATGACCACCTATTAATTTGAATTCCCATGATTGCTATTCACTTTAGAAGACCTATAATTAAAGAACGTAAGAATATTGTATACATTATCACTAATTATGGTGGAAATTTTATACATATAAAAATAACATTTTAAAACCACTTATATATTTTTTTAACATCTTTATTGGAGTATAATTGCTTTACAATGGTGTGTTGGTTTCTGCTTTATAACAAAGTGAATCAGTTATACATATACATATGTTCCCATATCTCTTCCCTCTTGCGTCTCCCTCCCTCCCACCCTCCCTATCCCACCCCTCCAGGTGGTCACAAAGCACTGAGCTGATCTCCCTGTGCTATGCGGCTGCTTCCCACTAGCTATCTATTTTACGTTTGGTAGTGTATATATGTCCATGCCACTCTCTCACTTTGTCACAGCTTACCCTTCCCCCTCCCCATATCCTCAAGTCCATTCTCTAGTAGGTCTGTGTCTTTATTCCCGTCTTACCCCTAGGTTCTTCATGACTTTTTTTTTTCTTAGATTCCATATATATGTGTTAACATATGGTATTTGTTTCTCTCTTTCTCACTTACTTCACTCTGTATGACAGACTCTAGGTCCATCCACCTCACTACAAATATCTCAATTTCGTTTTAAACAACCCAACCCAAACATGGGCAGAAGACCTAAACAGACATTTCTCTAAAGAAGGTATACAGATTGCCAACAAACACATGAAAGAATGCTCAACATCATTAATGATTAGAGAAATGCAAATCAAAACTACAATGAGATATCACCTCACACCGGTCAGAATGGCCATCATCAAAAAATCTAGAAACAATAAATGCTGAAGATGGTGTGGAGAAAAGGGAACCCTCTTGCACTGTTGGTGGGAATGTAAAGTGATACAGCCACTATGGAGAACAGTATGGAGGTTCCTTAAAAAACTACAAATAGAACTACCATATGACCCAGCAATCCCACTACTGGGCATATACCCTGAGAAAACCATAATTCAAAAAGAGTCATGTACCAAAATGTTCATTGCAGCTCTATTTACAATAGCCAGGAGATGGAAGCAACCTAAGTGTCCATCAAAAGATGAATGGATAAAGAAGACGTGGCACATATATACAATGGAAAATTACTCAGCCATAAAAAGACACATATTTTTTCAGCAAATATTTTTTTTTTCATTCCTGTTAGGTAAGATCCCTGGGTTAGGCTCTGAAGGGGACACAAATATATAGATGACAGAGGCTGACTTCACTGAGCTGCAAGCAAGCATAAGGCAGATGTAAAAATAACTGGAATTTAAGATAGAATTTGGTAAGTGTTATAAGAAAGTTATACATGAGGTGTTGTGATGCTGCAGAGGAGGGACATATAATAGCCTGCTGAGAGGACTAAGGAAAACTTTGTAAGGGTGGTAGCCTCTGAATGGGCTTAGAAGGATGGATAGCTGTGCTGAGAAGACATGGGGGGAGAGGAGGAAATAAAGGGGATTCCAAGCAAAGAGAACAAAGAGGCTCAAAAGTGCATAGAAGTTGCGTAGAAAGAACATCAAGATGTTCTATTACTGTGAAAAGCACCTCCCTAACACCATGAAGGGAATCTTTGGGAATAATGTTAGAAAAATAGGGTGAGATAAACTGGACATGTCCATTCAGACATGGACATGAGCCTGAATTTGAACTTTGCCATTCGGGTCTGATGAAAAGGTGCGAACAAGGGCCAATCAGAATCAGCCGTGAGCACATCGTCCCTCTAGTCTTAGAATGAACTGGAGAGGCAGGGGCATGGAGGGAAGCCCTGTGGGTTGGCAGGGGCAGCAAGAAGGGAGTGGACAGGTGGGCTGTCTTGGCAGTGGTGTGACCAACTGGGCATGAAAGGGCCGAGGGCAGGAAGGGAGTGCAGGAGGCATCTCTGTCTGCGAGCCAGGGTGACTGGGGGCAAGGACACGATGAACCCGGGAAGGGGAGAATAGGCTGGGTAGACAAGGAGACTGAGTCTGGACATGCTGAGTTGCTGGTGGTGTATCCAAGTGACAAAAGAACAACAGCCCGGGGAAAAATGAGGCCAGGGCAGAAGACTGAAATCTGGCATCGCTGACATAAAGGAAATTTAAATTTGAAGCTTGGGAGGGAGAAGACACCAGGGAGAGAATAATGGTTAAATGATTGGTCATGGTCATCTTTAAATGTTTACCTTGACAAAAATATATCTATCCAACAATCAATGTTAACAATATGGAACTAAGCCCATGTTTCCCAAACTCTCTCCTGGGAATAATCATTTTATTCTGTGCAGTGGGTGGTACTAGGTATTCTTAAAAAAAAAATATCATGATCAAATGGTAGGTTAAACAGAATGTAACAAATTATCTTATCGTAGACTAAAACTCCTCAG
Organism: Monodon monoceros; assembly: GCF_005190385.1. Lineage (NCBI taxonomy): Eukaryota > Metazoa > Chordata > Mammalia > Artiodactyla > Monodontidae > Monodon > Monodon monoceros. The sequence continues at coordinate 46,693,084 of NW_021703780.1, forward strand.
TAAAATTAAAAACTCCTCAGAGCTTTAATATGCTGCCGTGCACTGTAAGTCTCTAGTGGGAGAACCCGTGTGCAGCTTTCCTACATATCACCGGGCAGAGCACATTTCTTTTCACAGAATACTGACCAAGTCCTGTGGAGCACCGTGAGAGAAGCACTGCTATAAAGTACAATAAGGGGAAAATGCACTCAAGCAGTTACGCTCCATTTGTTAAACAAACACTTTCCCCGAGGACCGAGGCCCCGACAGAGACTGGAGCGCTGCGGGGACACGCCTGCTCTGACCTGCCAGCGTCTATGGGAGAGAAGACCACGAGGCACGCACACCCCTGGGCTCAGCATTCCTGGTTACTGATCTGAAAAGCAAACAGGACTGCGCGCCCTTCCCCATCTCAGCCCTCCTCCCCTGCATGGGCTGGAGGCTCATGGGACTGGGCTCTGGACTTCTGAAACTAATGGCCTGGAGAAAGTCCCCATCAATCTGAACTTCAGTTCAATGAGCCACATGTGAACAAATGTCCTTGCTCTACCCATTCCCAGAATTTTTCTCTTTTTAAAAAATTGATACAATAACATAATACTGATAAAAACTATATAGAACAATGGAGCACCCTGCAACACCAATCTGGCTGTTGTCAGTCCAGCACGATGTCACTGCGGCCCAGAGCATCAGGGCCCTTAGACACGCTCCCCTGGGCCTCTCGGCCAGCAGAGCAGTGAGCTCTGAGTGCTGCGCCCTGACCCACCACCCATGCCTCTGCCATCAGGGTTCCACACCTCTCATCCCTCCGTCTCAGTTGAAGGCCCCCCTATGCCCTGGCCTTTACTTATCTTTCCAGGTGTATTAGTAACTACTCTTCTAAAAGTCTCGTAGGGGGTGAGGAGAAGTTTCCTGCCTTGGAGTCTGGAGGAAAGGTGGTGCCATTAACAGAATCAGGAGCTGATTCTGCAGGTTGGAGGAGAGGGAGGACGAAGAGGACCCTGTGCAGTTACTGAGGGTCCTGTGCATATCAGGCTCTCTAACTCTTTGGCATCTGTATGCCTTTACACACTTAGAAATTACTGAGAATCCCAAAGAGCTTCTGTTTATGTGGGTTCTATCTATTTATATATATCATATTAGACGTTAAAAGTGAGGAAGTTTTAGAACACAAGAGTACACAAGCATATGTTCCGTCATTACACATCCTGTAGCCTTTACAAAGCTCCACTGCACACTTGTAAGGGAGTGAGAGTGAAAAGGCAAATAACACTGTAGCATCACTTTTAAGATAGTTTTGACCTTGTGGGACCCCTGGAAGAGTTTCAGGGACCGATGACGGTCCCCAGATCACACTTGAGAATCACTGTGCTGCTGTGTCATCAGGATCGCTGCCCAACATATACCTGGAAATTTGGGACTTAAATGAATGGAAAAGTCTGAGGCTGGAGATATGTGCTTGTGAGCAAAGAACAGCAACAAAATGATAGTTGAAGCCAAGAGCTTGGAAGATAGGGGAGAAGATGACAAAGAAAATAACTTTGGGGAAGGTTAACATTTATGAAGGCAGAATTTAAAAAAGGAGCAAGTAAATAATACAGAAAAAAGAAAAAATGATGAGTAAGAGCTAGAGGTTCTCAGGATCAGTGAAGGCAAACAGAAAATGTGGCAAAGGGTATGGGGTTGCTAAAGAAAGGCTTGGGGTGCAAGGGCAGCGGGGAGAAGGCCACACAGCTCCACTCTCCTTTAATTGTTGTAGCTGATGTAAATGTAGCTTAGGGGCTTTTAAGAATTTTTCTTAGGACTTCCCTGGTGGCGCAGTGGTTAAGAATCCGCCTGCCAATGCAGGGGACATGGGTTCAAGCCCTGGTCTGGGAAGATCCCACATGCCACGTAGCAACTAAGCCCATGCGTCACAACTACTGAGCCTGCGCTCTAGAGCCCACGAGCCACAAATACTGAGCCCATGTGCCACAACTACTGAAGCCCGCACACCTAGAGCCCTTGCTCCGCAACAAGAGAAGCCACTGCAATGAGAAGCCTGAGCATGGCAACAAAGAGTAGCCCCTGGTCACCGCAACTAGAGAAAGCCCGTGAGCAGCAACGAAGACCCAACACAGCCATAAATAAATAAATAAATAAATTTAACAAAAAAAGAATTTTCCCTTTATCCTTGATAAGCAATGTGTTATGACAGCTTACTGTAAGGAGTCCAGGTGGACTTTTACCTTTATCCTGCTTGGGACTCCAACTACACTTGAAATCTCCAAATATATGTCGCCCTTTAATTATGGAAAACTAAGCAATTTATCTTTAAAAATGGCTTCTCTTTCATCCCTTCCACTCTTTTCTTGCTGGAACCTCCATTAAGCATATACTGGAGCCTCTGGGTCAAGAAATGACGACTGGATCATGGCCCACCATGATCTTCTTAAATGACTTCCAGAGAGAACCTTGTACATAATATTCAATGAAAATTTCTACAACACATCAGTTGTAAAAGAAAGGGAGTGAGTTCAAGACCTATAGTCTGACCTTTCAATGAATGCAGTGATGAAGGTGAGATGAAGGCTTGAGGGGATAGCAGGTCAAGAAAAGGGCATTTTATGATAAAAGAAAACAGAAAGGGAGCCACTGACACTGTAACAAAGAAAACAGATGGAAGGCTGAACCTTGGCAAGGAGGAGGGTTTTCTTCAGAAATAAGAAGGGATGCAAAGGTGCATGATAATCCGAATATTTCAAGCAACAAAGAAAATATGAACACTCCTACCGGGATGGCTTCAGTTTTGCCTGTAAAACAGGTAATGCTGTAATCTGATAAGAATGACAGGGGTAGGAGGGGTCTGGGTATGAGAAGTGGAGATGGTCTGGAACAGCCACTGTGGATCCTGCAGTACTGACTCACCAAGAGAGGAAGGGAAGGCCTCGTGAGGGCAGAGGCGTGCTGACATTTGTTGGCACAAGTTGTAGTAAACCCCAGCATTACTACGTGACTTCAGCCAAAAATTCTTGGCAACTCAAGATGTTAAACAACTGCTCCTCTTTGTGGACAGAGTGCCAGGAGGAGAGATTCAGGGAGCACCCCCTTCTATGGAAAGACTGGAAATCAATGGGAGGTTTGGCTTCATAAGTGTTTTGGTCATAAAATCCCGTAAGCAAAGAGGTCATGGGATTCTTCCCTTTAGAGGGCAATCCAGTCAACCTTGTTCCAGCCCATCAAGAACTAGATTAAGAAAGGCAATACTTTATTTTTATTTTGCGGTACGCAGGCCTCTCACTGTTGCGACCTCTCCCGTTGCAGAGCACAGGCTCCGGACTCGCAGGCTCAGCGGCCATGGCTCACGGGCCCAGCCGCTCCACGGCATGTGGGATCTTCCCGGACCGGGGCACGAACCCGTGTTTAGATGAAGATCTTCACTTTAGACGAAGATCAGCAGAGTATGACACAAGGGCCATCAATTCTCTGAGCAAACATGTCAAAGGCAAATATTTTGCTAACTTCTATAAGTCAAAAAACTAGACCTTCTGCTAAAAATCCACCTTCTTCCATGAATAGTTATATTAATATTATATACACAGTGTTCTTACCCAAGCTGAGGCCTGTGGGGTGTACAGGGGGCTATTAATAATGACTTGTGGACAAGGAGCTCATGGGGGTGACCCAGGCAAAGTGAAGCACACGGCCCACCCTCACCATGCGTGACCCACACAGCTTTTCTCACAGGAGAAAAGGAAAATTCCCAGAAAACTGTGAGCAACCAGGACAGAAAGCCATTTGAAGTATGTAATATATTCAAATGACTGTGGTTGGCTAAACTAGAACAGCACAAAGACAGCTTAGAATACGGAATGAGGAACGGAGTGACTCTTCTAAAGAAAAGATTGAAGCCATCATGAATCCCAGGAGACTCAAATCAGAGCAGGCTCTGTAGCTGGCTAGTACCAGAACGCTTTTTTTTTTTTAAATGCCAAGTTTGGAAAAGATGGTTATTGGGGTAATGAAATTATTATTATTCTGACTCAAATAATAATTCATCAATAAAACTGAATCCAAAATAAAAGAGCTTCAGAGTGGTCTGAGCATCCCAGTAGCTTATCAGGACAGGGCATAAAAGGAGATACTTCTTAGGAAAAAAAAACAATCTGTGAAAATGACTGAAGCATGTATGAATAATAAGGATAGTAAGAATGCTCTTTAGATATTTAACACTGGCAAGAAGAAACAGTAATGGTTCATAAGCAATTTGGAGGCTTCTTCAAATTGGTTGGGCAGTGGTTCTGCCTGTGTTCTCAAACTGTGGTCCCCTGACCAGCAGCATCAGCATCACCTGGGAAAAGTTGTTAGAAATGCAGATTTCCAGGCCCTCCCCAAACTTACTGAATCAGAAACTGTGGGGGCAGGTGCCAGCAATCTTTAAGTCTTCCAAGTGTTCCTGATGCACAGAAAGTTTAGGAACTTCTGCTTTATAAAAGCAGCTATCTTAGCAGCTGAGACTAGACGGAACAACTTTCACGATCCAGGTGAAGTGTTAGGTAAGCCTTTCTTTAGAGCCTCACTGCTAAAGCACTAAGTTCTTGCTAATCAAAATGTGGGCCATGAACCAGTGGCCTCAGCAGAATCGTGGGTCTCAGGGTACAACTACAGAATCCACATCCGCATTTACAAGATCCCCAGGTGATTCCTCTGCACTTTAAAGTTTAAGAGGCACTAAACTACGGCCGCACATTTAACTAATTAGTGAGAGGAGGTGAGATTCCTGCCTGCAGGCACCTCCTCTGAGACAAGTGGGAGGCCCCTTGCTCACCTCTAACTCAGGGTCTGAGGCTGGACTCTGGGACAAGCATGGCTCTGGAGCAGCTACCAAAGCTGCAGGCCCTGCCTTTCCCACTCACTGCCCCTGGAGCCCCCTGAGGAAGCCTCCACTTGTCGCTGCTGACTTTGACCTACTGAGCTGCTTGGCATAAACATGCTCGAAGGTGTGGCCAAGTGTACACCTCTCCAAACTGACTATGGTTTAAAATGCCAGGAGATAATGCAAGCATAGACCCGAAGTTCAATCCACTTCATCCCATATGTAATAGAGTAGAAAATATACAGGTGTTTTTGTCCCCATTAAATCACTTCTCTCCTATCATTTTAAATAGCAGGTGAGATACTTCCCAAATTTGGAAATTACTGAGTTGTGAGAGAGGAAAAAAAAAAGTTACCATGCTCTGCTTCAAAGAAAAGCCCACCAGGTTTTTTTTCTTCTTCAAACAAGTAAAAAATATTTTTATTTTTTGCAACCAACCTGATAACGTGGATCCCTCAATAGAAGTCTCAGACAAATTAATACTCTCAGAAAATGAAGAGATGGGGCTCGATCAACCCACTCTCTGAAAGAAGAACACAAGAGAGAACATGTTTGTTTATGTTTAAAGGCCAACATGACAGTTTATGAACAATGCAAGAAGAATAAAAAACATCTAAAGGAAGAGCATTAGTTTATCTCAAACAGTCTGCAATAGGGACTGTTATTTGATTCTTGAACACTTGACACATTTTAATGCAAAACACATAGAAACTGTCATTGTCACTACAAAGTAGAGGTCCCCAAAATTATTTGGTTCACAGGGACCTTACTGACTCACGGCAGCCCCTGACCAAAAGAAATAGCTAAAGGGTTCAACTTTAAAAGACTTGATACCCTGATAACTTAGTATCCATTTGAAAAAATAATACACAGACACTAAAAAAAAGGTATTTTTATTTTATTCTTAATCACATTTACTTACTGATGGGGTGTGTGCACCTGTGGACACTAAACAACTTCTCCAGCCTTGGAATCAGATCTAACACCATTACCTCCATTCCCTCTTCCACCTGACTTTCCCAGGGCACTTGCTTTTTATCACAGTAACCACTGAAAACCCAGCTACAGAAAAGTAAGCCATCATCTAAGGGAAGGCAGTACAATCTAATGTGGAAACTGTTAACTACCTGAGTAGTTTGCACTGTGTCTGACAGATGTTGTGTATCATTGCTGTTTTCCTTGAAATTTAAAAATATCCCACAACACCCCTGGGGGTTCTCTGCAGCTCCCAGGGCACTTCAGCGCTCCCTGTGGGAAACATTGTGATGAAATATTTTCTTACACCTTAGATCAGTCTTCCTGGAAGCAGACTCTTCCATGAAGATTGGTGTGCGTGTGAGTGATTGAGGACATGCTCTCGGGGAGTCCACCTGGAGTGGAGAGCAGGGGTGAGGAGTGGGGAAGCCAAGTGGGCAAGGGCCCTTCTGTGCCAGCCTCACCTCCAAGGACCCCCCGCCCCCACGGAGGCAAGCACCCTGGTTTTCCTGCTCCCAAAACGGCTGTCACAGTGTGTGTGGAGGGTGCTGCAGCAGGGACTAGGGAGCAAGTTCTCAGGCACTGCTGCTCTCCGGGCCTGCGGGCAAAGTGGACTCAAAACTCCAGAGCGGGGTGCCAGGGCCCAGCCGCTCACATGGACGCTGCCACCCAGTCCTTGACTGAAGCCCGAGTCACAGGGGCCACCAGCACGGCTGGGGCTCACTGCAGGCACGGCTCGCTCAGTGGGTTCCAGCTCGAGGGAGCAGAGTGGTCGGCGCAGCACCCCCGTCACTCTGGGGTGGGGTCATCGGCACACCCAGCACCCATCCCACCTGCTGTGCCTCCGTGAGCAGCTTCTACTTCACTGCTCAGCTTCTCTGTGCCAGTTAGAGTTAGTAGTAAAAAAAAATTCAAACTGGGAAAAATTTTCAGGCTGCTCCAGTGTTGCCACTCAGGCTGCAGAGCGTGAACACTGCGAAGGGCCTTTCATGGCACTATGTAAGGATGCTTCTGCCCAAGAACCTGTAGGAACAGAGCCCAGGCTGAGGCCGGGACCCATGGCTTCCTGAGTCTCAGCTGACAGCACATCTGAAACCGAATTCATGCCCCCCCGCCCCCCCCCACCACAAACACGCCTCACCCCTCCAGGCCTCCAGTTGATCAGACCGAAACCCTGGGTGTTTTCTCACCTCCTCTACTTCCCTCACATCTTTCATCCAATCCGTCAGCACATCCTGTCTGCTCTACCTTTAAAATATCTCCCCATTCCCACCACTTTGAGGTAGGAGGTAGATGGGCCCCTGGGCTGAGCAGCTGGAGTTCGTCAAGCAGAATAAATTGGAGCTTTGTTTTCCCTGGACACACCAAGGACAGAGCTAGTGACAGGAGCTGAGCTCTGAGGGGGAGTAAAGAGATAAAACGACCACATCTATCACTACTGAAGTCAAGGAAACCTCCCTGACTGCACGTGCGCAGGAAGGCTCCTTTGGGGTCAAAAAGGGGCGACATCATCCCATAACAGGTGCTGTCAAAGCTCCGTTAGCCTCTGCACTGGAATCCATCTTGGCAAAAAGATGTGCACACATATTGGGCAGGGCAGTAGGACAGGTCAGGTGTGGGGAAAGAAGCGAGATAACTGGCCAGAGCAGAAGGAAGACCCAGAAGGACCGCCCCATATAAATAATTTAATCGCCTCTTTACTGCACTCCTCATTCAGGAGGATGCCCACACCCTTTCCCTCCAGGTGTGTACTCCTGTTTTGCTTCTGTCTAAATACACTGTTTCTCTGTGTGTTCTCCACATGTTGTGCTGTGTCTCTAATAATAAACTTTGTACCTGTTTTTGCCTCCTTGATTCATTCTTGCTTTCAAACAGGGGCAAGAGCCAGGGGAACTTTGCTTCTAGCCTCCAGCCCCTGCTGGACTAGCAGCTAGGATTCCTGGTTTTCATCCAGGCTACGCAGCTCCAATTCCCAGGCAGGGAAATAGGATCCCGCTTCAAGACCACTCACCGCTGTCTCTCCGAGATCAACTTCTCACTCCCTCGTCTTCTATGACCCTGGTTCAAGCCGCCATCATCTTTTGCTTGAACTATTGCAAAAGCCTCCCATCTGGCTTTCTTGCTTCCATCTTTGTCCCCAACTTCAATCTTCACACATCTGCCAAGGAGACAAACACCCTCCCCTGCCCTCCTCCAACAGTTCTCCTCTCACTCAGTCCTCACGGCCCCTGAGGCCCTACAGGACCCGGCCTCCCCACTGCCTCTCAGACCTCATTCCCCCCGTTCTCCCCTGCCCCCACCCATGCTGTCTCAGACACACTGACCCTCTCATAACATGGCTGGGCTGGGCTTGGAACCTGTGCCTTTGGTGCTTCCCATGAAGCAGACTTCTGTGACTTTTTAACACTGGAACCTCCCATACAACTACATAGATGTCCTCTGACATGACATGAGGCCAGTCACATGCAGTTGTTCCAACCAAAGTGTATGTCAAGGTGCAGAAGCCACCAACACAGCACAGCCTGGACTCCTGAGGTGAGGAAGGGGGTCTGAGCACTGCCGAGCACTGGACCTGCCTGCATCACCTGTGGAAGTTAGTCCCTGCCAGGTGACACGTCTTACACTGCCCTCCAAACTAGTCCAACAGTGGCACTGGGTGCAAATGTTAACAAAAACCTAAAACAAAATGTGTCTGCTATTTCATACATAGCCAAGAAAAACAGAGAAAGATAATGGAAGCTACTTTGGACTAGAATCCACATAATTTCTCCCACCCTCTCCCACCTCCACAGCTGAGCTGGTTGTACATCCAGCAAAGTTAGGATATTTTAAAGATCTGCCCCTCAGTCAAGTGAAGCATTTACTTGAGCTGCAGTCCCAAGCCAACCCTTGCATGGCTTGTCCAATATTGATCCTTGACATTTGGTGGGAAATTCAGCTTTGACTCTTCCACAATCCTGAGAAATTCAACTCTGTCCCAAACCTGCCCATCTCAGACCTGAGTGCACGAGACACACCCTCCTAGAAGGCAAGCCAAACATCTGTGGTTCCTGCCACTGGAGGTGTCACCCCCAGCCCAGCCCCCTTACACTCTGCCCCAAGCCACTCACTGTTTCTTCCATCTACTAACTTAGCTCATGGGAAGGAAGTTGGAAATATGTTTTTCCCATAGCCTTATATTCCCAAGGATGTTTGACTGCTTCTTATAAATTAGAGCCCCCAGCAGAGGCCTGGCTCTGCAAATAGAGGTTGAGCAAGATGTCCCAAGAACATCACTGGCTGGGAGTCACTCCTCCTGCCATCACCAAGGCTCCTGGCAAGAGCTGCCTGCCACAGCCACCAGCAACATCACAGCCCTCCTATAGCCAGGGCACCACAACAGTGACGCCTCTGCTACGGAGGCAAAGTTCAGTTTCTTCTGAAAATAAAGGCAGGACTCAACCCATCTAAGGCCTGCAGCCAGGCAGAATTATCCAAGGCCACAGTGGGAAGCTGCACTATATTTCATCCTAAGTTCCTTGTACTGGGAAAAATAATGCAAATTTGAAGCACCTTTTGAATTTAAAACAGTCACCTCTGGGAACACTTGTAAGGATGTGGTTGTTCTGAGGCTCCTATTAGAGAGAGAATACCTTTAATCTCATAAGTAGAGGGATGGCGCATGACTAGTTTCCCTTCCAGGTGCTGGGGTCAGCTAAAGATAGCGTGTAGCCTGCAGTGCAGTGCAGACACTACATCCCAAAGATCTAAAAGGAATAATGATCCAGTTGCAACAGCTGCTGGTAACCTCCCGAGGTTTAATGCTGGCTGTTCTTCATTATTTAAGAGGAGAAGCCATGGGACATACTGAGAGATGACTCACACTACAAATATGTGTGTACATATTTTTCCTGTTAAGAATATACAATCTTCATGAGGAAAGTCCATGGCCTTTCAAATGTTTTTTCACATTAAATATGAAAAGGTTTTTTTGTCCTGTTTCTTCTCACCTCTAAAAAAAAAAAAGAAAAGAAAAAGAATTCCGGAATGGTTTTTGTTTTGTTTTTACCATAAAAGGAGTGCAAACAAATGAAGAGTTCCATAAAAGTCTCAAAGTTCTGTTCCAAGCAAATGGCATTTTTTTGTTCTACAATTTAGAACTGTGGCCCAAAGCTATTAATATTTCTATGTGATTCTGGCCTATTGCAAATGTAAATAGAATTCCTGGTGTCTGGGTCCTACAGGGCCTCCCCTCTGAGCGCTGACCTCTGAGGAGCAGTTGTTCCCTCCATGGCTTCCAGCCCTCAACCTCCCCCCTCACCCAAGGACCTGGCTCACTGACTGGAGCTCTGCTGTTCATGGGGAATGGCATGTTCTGTAAGGTGATACAGAGCTCTGTTTGCCAAGAGTCGGGGGACTAGGAAACACACTGAGTCTAGTGTAAGCAAAGGGTTACAGAGAATAATAATGACAGACTCTAAAGATGGCTGCCTTTGTTTGACTGAGGAGGAGCCAGGTGACTTGTCCAAGAGTGCACATAGGTAGCAGAGCTGGGCCCTGACTCCCAGGCCAGGGCTCCCGCATCCCCCACCTCCACCCGGCACAGAAAGGGGCTCTTAGATACGTCTACTGCGGGGGCAGGCATGTTCTGCACAGTGGTGAGGGGTCTCCTGAGGTAGCTCTGAAAACCTTGTCTGTCGGCAAAGACAGTGTTTCCCTGGAGGCTGTGTTCCAATAGAGTAGCTGCACAGCAGCAGATTCATGACCAGGCAAATATTTATCCCCTCTTGTGACTGAACTTTTGCCACTGCTTTCACAGGACTATTACCACATGGCAGTATGACCAGGCCCCACGGCCTTTGTCCACGGCCACCTGCCACATCGCTTTCGGCATCAGATGCCATTTTCTGCTATCAGTATAAAAAGAGAAGGAAAAATGGTACCACCAGAGACATAGCATTTGAAAAGAGGGTAGTTGGGGTTTCACCTTCCCATTCAGTCGAAGAAACCAGTATGCGATGTGAGAGTCACAAAGCTGCAGGACTGAGCACTGAGAGTCACACGGTCTGGGGTAAACTCCATCCAGGGGCTGATGCAAATGCCAGAGGTCACAACCTCAGCTGGCTCTCACCCAGAAAAAGCAGCATCTTCAGAGGAGGTGTTATTTAGATTGCCCTTTTCATTAACGCACAAAACAACCACCACCAAAAAACTACCACCTTTCACTAAAAATTTAAAAGTGGAGAAATTCAAACCTGTTTCAGTATAAATATTACCTCAAATTCATATGACAGAGCCCTATTTTTTTGGATAGTTGTAAAAGCAAAATTCACATCAAAATAGACATGTAAAACTTAAAAGGAATAAGAAAACGTGAAGAAATGAATTATAAATGAGTATTCAGGGAATATTTACTGACTTGTTCCACTATTCTTAATGGGTAGTGCCATCCATTAAACCTGGCCCAGAAGAGACACCCAGTCAGAGGTCCATCCAATTCATCATGTTGGTCCCAAAAGTCAGACAGATATTGAGTAGAAAGGACTGTTCTAGCTGTTTCTTCTCCATGGCTGGTGAAAGTTTCAGAGATTGAATGCTTTCAGATATTTGCTGATCACCTCCTAGGAGCCAGGCACTGTTACATGGCCAGGACTATAGCCTGGACAAAACCATGCCCTTGTGTTCACAGAGGTTACCATTTAGAGAAAGAAGACCAATAACACACACAAACAAACAAAACTGCACATCAGGTGCTGACCAGAGAAAAACAACCCTAAAGTTAAGGGTTTAGGGAGTCCTGAGAATGCTATTTTAGGAGAGTCAGAGAAGGGTTTTCTGATACAGTTAGCATCTGAGTGAACTGAGGAGTGAGTCAAGGTCAGAACAGCGAAAGAGTTAAGTATCTAGCTCCTGAGCAGGAGTGCACTGGTTTGCGCAAGGAAGCCCTTGGGGGCTGGAACAAACTGAGCAAAGACAGCGTAACGGGAGCTGAAGTTACAGAGGTGGTAGGAGCCAGTTCTGTAGGTCTTTTGTAGAATAGGAATAGGGATTTTGGACTTTTTATTCTGCAGAGTCACGGGAAGGCTTTAAGCAGAGGACTGACATTATGTGACAGAAATTCTGAAAAGACCCTTTTGGATGTGCTGTTAGGAACACCATACCATAGGGAGTCAAGGGTCAAAGCCAGGAGCCCAGTTAGCCCACTGCAATGGTCCAAGCAAGAGACAGTGGCAGCTAGGACTAGGTTAATAGCTGGGAAAGACTAAAGTTGAGAGGAAGGCAAGTTGAGTAAGAAAAATCAAAAGTCCCGTTTTTGGCATGTTAGCTTTGAGATGCCCAAAGAAATCCACCAATCAATACATGAAAGAAAAGACTAATTTATAGCAGGAGAGAGCTGTACTTTAGTCTCTCAAAGCAAAGCTGATAGAGGAGTTCAGGAAAGGGTGGACTTTCATAAGTGGGGGTTTTGGGGGACTGATTGATTTTAGCCATGGAAAGGGGATTCCTGGAATGTGTTCCAGCTTACTCCCTGGCTCTCAGAAGCTCATGTACTGATGGGAAGTTGTCACTTACTGATTTGGTCAGGTTTAAAACAGGTTCTGGTGCTTATGTATGGCCAACAAGCAGTCCTTTCCTGGGAAGGTGGGAACATTTTAATTTCATACCTGTTAGACATCCAAGTGAATGAGTTTCACAAGAAGCAATAGTAGAAAAGAGAGAACATAATTACTCAAGTGACACTTTTCTGTGGGGCAAACCTGAAAACCAATTTTAAACATATTGGGTTGGCCAAAAGGTTTGTTCAGTTTTTTTCCATAAGATGGCTCTAGTAGCACTTAGTTTTCTTCAACTTCATTCCAAACAATTTTGTTAGATTGTATGTGACAGCTGTCATATCAGCATGCATTTGAAAAAAGACATCAAAATTGGTGAATTTTTGTGTAGCCATTTTAATATTGAAGATGGAAGAAAAAAAGCAACATTTTCGGCATATTATGCTTTATTATTTCAAGAAAGGTAAAAACACAACTGAAACGCAAAAGAAGATTTGTGCAGTGTATACAGAAGGTGCTGTGACTGATCAGGACGTGTCAAAAGTGGTTGCGAACTTTCGTGCTGCCGATTTGTTGTTGGACGATGCTCCACGGCTGAGCAGACCAGCTGAAGTTGATAGCAATCAAATCGAGATATTAACTGAGAACAATCAACATTTTACCACATGGGAGATACTCAAAATATCCAAATTAAGCATTGAAAATCATTTGCACCAGCTTGGTTATGTTCATCACTTTGATGTTTGGGTTCCCCATAAGTTAAGCAAAAAAAACCTTCTTGACTGTATTTCCACATGCAATTCCCTACTTAGAAGTAATGAAAAAAATTCCGTTTTTTAAACAAATTGTGATGGGTGATGAAAAGTGGGTACTGTACAATAATGTGGAATGGAAGAGATCGTGGGGCAAGCAAAATGAACCACCACCAACCACACCAAAGGCTGGTGTTCATCCAAAGAAGGTGATGTTGTGTGTATGGTGGGATTGGAAGGGAGTCCTCTATTATGAGCTCCTTCCGGAAAACCAAACAATTAATTCCAACAAGTACTGCTCCCAATTAGGCCAATTGAAAGCAGCACTCAATGAAAAGCATCCAGAATTAGTCAACAGAAAATGCACAATCTTCCATCAGGATAACGCAAGGCCACATATTTCTTTGATGACCTGGCAAAAACTGTTACAGCTTGGCTGGGAAGTTCTGATTCAACCGCCATATTCACAGGACATTGCACCTACAGATTTCCATTTATTTTAGTCTTTACAAAATTCTGTTAATGGAAAAAAATTTCAATTCCCTGGAAGGCTGTAAAAGGCACTTGGAACAGTTCTTTGTTCAAAAAGATAAAAAGTTTTGGGAAGATGGAATTATGAAGTTGCCTGAAAACTGGCCAGTGGAACAAAAGGGTGAATACATTGTTCAATAAAGTTCTTGGTGAAAATGAAAAATGTGTCTTTTATTTTTTCTTAAAAACCAAAGGCACTTTTTGGCAAACCCAATACTTTGGCTAATAAAGAACCAGAGAATCAGCAAGGCAGAGGAGAACATAGTACCAGTCAAGGTTGTGCCTCAGCCCCTCAGCTACTAGATCTCTCAAATGAGGTGGAATGGATTTTGTCTTCAGGGTCCATTCCAGCTCTAATTGGATGACACTTTTGTGTGTGCATATATACATACAGTGTGCGTGTATACACAATTTTAAGTTTGGGATAAACTCTAAATAACATTTTAGGAGAAATTAACATGCAAGAGCTAGATATTTCCTCCAAGTTAGGAATCAGCTTGAGGCCTACAAGCTTATTTTCTTCCTTTCTACATTTAACGTTGTGAAACTTAGAACAAAAGGGAGACAAAAAGACAAGATTCTAAAGGATTCTACTCTGCATAAAACCACATACAGTTGAGGAGATTTGTTCAAGATGGCAGAGTAGAAGGACGTGCGCTAACTCCCTCTTGCAAGAGCACCAGAATCACAAGTAACTGCTGAACAATCATCAACAGGAAGACACTGGAGCTCACCAAAAAAGATATCCCACATCCAAAGACAAAGGAGAAGCCCCAGTGAGGTGGTAGGAGGGGCATAATCACAATAAAATCATATCCCATAACCACTGGGTGGGTGACTCACAAACTGGAGAACAATTATACCACAGAAGCCTACCCAGTGGAGTGAAGGTTCTGAGCTCCACATCAGGCTTCCCAACCTCGGGGTCTGGAAACGGGAGGAGGAATTCCCAGAGAATCAGACTTTGAAGGCTGGCCAGATTTGATTGCAGGACTTTGATAGGTCCAGAGGAAACAGAAATTCCACTCTTGGAGGGCACACACAAAGTAGTGTGCACATCAGGACCCAGGGGGAAGGAGGAGTGACCCCATAGGAGACTGAACCAGACCTACCTGCTAGTGTTGGAGGGTCTTCTGCAGAGGTGGGGGGTGGCTGTGCCTCAACGTGGGGACAAGGACACTGGCAGCAGAAGTTTTGGGAAGCACTCCTTGGCATGAGCCCTCCCAGAGTCCACCATTAGCCCCACCAAAGACCCTGTAGCCTCCAGTGATGGGTTGCTTCAGGCCAAACAACCAATAGGGAGGGAACTCAGCCCCACACAACAGCAGACAAGTGGATTAAAGTTCTACTGAGCTCTGCCCACCAGAGCAACACCCAGCTGTACCCACCACCAGTCCCTCCCATCAGGAAGCTTCCACAAGCCTCTTAGATAGCCTCATCCACCAGAGGGCAGAGAGCAGAAGCAAGAAAAACTACAATCCTGCAGCCTGTGGAATGAAAACCACATTCACAGAAAGACAGACCAAATGAAAAGGCAGAGGACTATGTAGCAGATGAAGGAACAAGATAAAACCCCAGAAAAACAACTAAACGAAGTGGAGATAGACAACCTTCCAGAAAAAGAATTCAGAATAATGAAACTGAAGATGATCCAGGACCTCGGAAAAAGAATGGAGGCAAAGATCAAGAAGATGCAAGAAATGTTTAACAAACACCTAGAAGAATTAAAGAACAAACACCTAGAAGAATTAAAGAACAAACAAACAGAGATGAACAATACAATAACTGAAATGAAAAATACAGTAGAAGGAATCAATAGCAGAATAACTGAGGCAGAAGAATGAATAAGTGACCTGGAAGACAGAATGGTGGAATTCACTGCTGTGGAACAGAATAAAGAAAAAAGAATGAAAAGAAATGAAGACAGCCTAAGAATCCTCTGGGACAACATTAAATACAACAACATTTGCATTATAGGGGTCCCAGAAGGAGAAGAGAGAGAGGAAGGACCTGAGAAAATATTTGAAGAGATTATAGTCGAAAACTTCCCTAACATGGGAAATAGCCACCCAAGTCCAGGAAGCGCAGAGAATCCCAGGTAGCATAAACCCAAGGAGAATCATGCTGAGACACAGACACAGAGTAATCAAATTGACAAAAATTAAAGACAAAGAAAAATGATTAAAAGCAATAAGGGGGGCTTCCCTGGTGGCGCAGTGGTTGAGAGTCCGCCTGCCGATGCAGGGGACACGGGTTCGTGCCCCGGTCCAGGAAGATCCCACGTGCTGTGGAGCGGCTGGGCCCGTGAGCCATGGCCGCTGAGCCTGCGCGTCCGGAGCCTGTGCTCCGCAACGGGAGAGGCTACAACAGTGAGAGGCCCGTGTACCGCAAAAAAACCCAAAAACAAACAAACAAAAAACTATGAAACTTAGATATATTTTATCTTACATTTAACAAAATTTAACTTATAATGCAACTCTGCCCTAATGACTAGAACAAAGCAAGAATGGGTTCTGCTGACACTTTTTGGCATATGTTTTCTGACAAAGTCATATAACATGATCCAATTTCCTCGAATTTACTTTTCACTTTTGCAGCATAAAAGAGGTTCATTTCTGCAAATATATTAGAAAGATCCACCAATTTTTCCTAATGCCCTCTCCTATTCTTTGCTATTCAAAACATGCTTTTCTTAAGTTCCATCCTGTCACCTTCCTTGTAACTTCTACAATTGTCAAGCTGTCTGATTCTGGCAGGGCCTCATCTGTCAGATCCCACCAGTTCAGCACCATCACTTTCAGTAACTTCATGAAATTCTACATCTTTAGCCAGATTCCCTAGTTTGTTTCACAAATTAGATTATGTTTTATTTGTATTATATTACAGAATCTTCACATCAGCTGGCAATCAGCAGGGAATGGACCGACAGGGGCCTCAGAGGAACAGTTACACAAAAGAGATACTGGAGTAGAGGCCGACTGTATAGTAGACAGTTAACTGGGAAATGTGCCAGCTTTGTAACAATTTTTACTTCCCTACATAACCTCATAACCCTTTGTGCTTTCCTGCACAGGCAAATGAGATGAAAAAGAAGTGGGTGTATTTTCTAACGGCAGACTCTACTGTGGACAAATGATCTTAGGGCAGAAAGAAAAGTTAGAAGATGGAAATTCATTTCCATACCCTGCCACTCATCAAGATTCATTGCCATGTGTAACCCAGAGTAACCTCAGGTTCAGTGCTTGCCCTTTGAGATCTACTGTGAGATCTTGCCTTATCTGACTCTGGGTTAACAATTCTTGTCTCATTTCAGATGCTGCTTGGTAATTTTATTTCTGAGAATAAAGGCTCAATCACAGGTCAACCTTAGGGAAAAAACCCGGAAAAGGGGGTATCCAGAAGTGTGGTCTAGGGGAGACTGCAGTTGGGGAAAGTGAAATAGAAGAGGGACAACAAGAAGAATGTCAATTGGGCATAAGTAGATGAGACTAAATTCCCAGTCAGCCATATTCTCAGGGTAAACTTGAACAGCATAACATCCAGAATATGCCCAAACTTAATCTATAACCAGAATTGGACCAAAGACCACACCCCCACCCCTGCAATCTCATCCATCCCTTGGTTGTATTAATACAGTTTATATTTATTACATTTTCTTTGTATTGAGATGCTGGGTAACTGGCTGATCAGAGTGAGTCCCTAGGAAGAAAGGGACCACATGTCCTACTCATCTTTGTATTTTCACCCTCTCTTCCTTCTCCACCACGTGCTCCCTCTCTTCCTTGCACATAGTGATAATCAATAATTTGTTTATTGAATTGAATCCAAGCCTTCCAGGCAACATCAAATCTGATGCTCATAAAGAAAGGGGATAGGAAGCCATACCAGGAAAGGCCCTGAGATGTAATTCTTCTATTAGTCTAAAGCTAGAGGGTAAAGAAACAAAAAACGGTAGTTCTGACCAAACAAACGAGGTTATCTGGGGTGAGAAACAATGGAAGACCTTTGTACTTAATCCATCTTTTACCCAACCCTGCTTTTAGAATAGAACTGAACAAAACAACCTCTCAGCAGTGAAAGGATGACATAAAAGGATGCTCTTAATGTTCAACATTGCTAAATTCCTTCTCCTACTATGAAAGCAAAGACATTTATAATCATCGCTTCCTGGTTTAAAGATTTCCAGGGACCGATCATGTTGCAAGCCCGTAACTCCATCCAGTCTAAGATGCCTCATTAATCACTAAGAATCTGAAAAGGTCCTGACAAGAGATCTCTTGACTTCAGAATTGTTAAGATCTCTTTCAACGGCTGGATGCCAACCCTTACCCTGCTGTTTTCCCTAACAATTCCTGCACCCAGTGCCTTCAGTGCAGAGACACAGTAAGGTCTCTACATCCTTAATATAGGAAATCTTCTGCCTTCACCCAAAGTACCAACCTGACAAATGGCCTACTGGACATCCACTGAGGAGTCTATGATAGCTGTCTTCAAAACAAATTAAAGAACTTCATTTTCCAATACCATTTCAGGCATAATTACTCTGCTACTAACCATTGCTCTACTCTCATCAAGCTCAAGAAGAAACAGTCTAGGACAACCTCAGGTCCTTTGCAAAGGTCATTAATCTTTTAACAATCTTTGAGTATATTGTCAAGAGCTGAGCTGTGACCAAATTACATAACCTTGGTAAAGATTCTAGGCTTCTTGTATCATCTGAGCAAGTCTAATAATCTTCTGCTTAAACCAAGTAAAAAGGCATGACAGATGCAGTCCCAACATTGGATTGTTTTAAACTAAACCAATGTACTTGGCAGTCACTGTCCAGTACATAAATATGCAATACTAAATAACCCATCCAAAAGATCAAATCATTAGACCACCACCTAGATTGTATTTAGGGATGCTTTTCTACTTACAGTCACCTACAGCACTGGACCAAGTCAGAGTTTTATTTCGGCCAGGCATTAAATTATTAAGATATTTCCTATTTTCCAGAATAAGGGTAATTTTTCCCATCTCACTGGAACAGAATTCAGATATCTCAATCAAGCCCCAAAGTGATGGAGAAGATTCAAGGTTCTTCATGGACTTTTCAGCCAGTGCTTGTGCGGAGAGAGTCTGGGCCTCCTGGGAAGAGTATAAGGCCATGTCCGACCATGAAGGATGTTGGGAACCTCCTTCTCCCAACAAAGTCTGCTCCCAAAGTCTGGCAGCAGCATAGCTCTCACTGCAAGCAACCCAGAACAGAGAGAAAATCTCATTTTGCCTGTCTATCATAAAATTCAGCTAAATTCAGGCCTAACCAGAGTGATCTAAATGAGGTCATCTGCAATGCCTATTCATTCACCTCCTTCGAAATGGTCTTTGCTCTGTTTTGCCCTTTGAGCATGCTATGTTCAGTCTTGTAAACTGCTTCAAACCATATGCTAGAAATAAGATATATAAAATATGCCATTCTTGGGCAAATGTCTTTTTCCTGGGACAATCTTACCTGCATATGAGTCTATTTTTCACCAAGGCTGTAAAAATCTCCTGAAATAGTTTATGCTGGGGATGTGTGCTGAAATTTCTCTCATTCTTGTAGTTTATACTGAGATGAAACAAACAGAAAAGCATTTTATAGTAAAAATTATTTAGGCTGCCTCAAAATTACCAATGAAGAGAAAGATCACCTGTATGCATGAAGATATTGAGGGATTTTGGGGATTCAATATATCACCAAAGCAAGTATCAGTTGTTAAAACAGGAAGTAGAAATTCAATTATAAAGTTAATAATAAAGATTATAGCATATATATTTCATTTTACCACATTAACTAAATTATTCCCTATAAACATTTAAGAGCTAAAACTGGTGTGAGGGAAGAAAAGGGCATATGGAGAGAAAGAATGATTGGGCACATGATCTAGACAGCCATGAAACAGGCAGACAAGAATCCCTCCCTTTACTTTACTACCCACAATGGCTCGTGGCCGCTCTAGTTGTTAACACCACTGGACGCCATGCATATTTCCTTGTGGTCAACACCACTTCAACTGTGGTTGTGGATTGTGGGTGTGGGTGTGTGTACAACAAAGTTGTGAGATATTCTAGCTTCAGTTTTTTCTTTCCTGATATTACAGCCATCAGAGAGGTTAAAAATATCCCAAAGCATTCCACTTTAAAACTGGGAAAGGATAAGAGGTAATGCACAAAAGGGTCATATCACTATGGAATATACAATACAATATTTTTGTGCCCATTAAAATAGACCAATTTAAGCCTATCTAGGTATGTTGTAAAGCTGTTTGAAAAGTGACTCGGAGCAAGTTTTGTGAATGGAGACGTAGTGCTCAAGTCACATTCTGCTTTAAAAGTTGTAACAAATACAGATAAATTAAAAAGAAAAAGAAAATAGACCAATTTTAAGATCTAGGAGAAATACGCTGGAATTACATGGATGCACCACCTCAGAGGCAGGTTTTGTATCCTTATTATTGCCATTTGTTCTGTTCTGCCTTCACAGTCTTTCAGGTGTCATGGGACTGACTTGTGTCCCTAAGTTAGCCAGGGCTGTCATTTCTTAGTACATGGACATGGGCAGACTGAATATGTAACAATTTTTAAAGAATTTTGTGTTCCTCACTAAACATGCATTTTAAAAATATTAACTCATGTAACATCATGTGATGTTTGTGGACTATTAAAGTCATTGTCATAAAATAACAGGGAAACAAAACCTAGGCCAAATAAATAAATTATCATTCTAGAATATTTATTTATATATATATATTTTAAAATTTTTTAACATCTTTATTGGATTATAATTGCTTTACAATGGTGTGTTAGTTTCTGCTTTATAACAAAGCCAATCAGTTATACATATACATATGTCCCCATATCTCTTCCCTCTTGTGTCTCCTTCCCTCCCACGCTCCCTATCCCACCCCTCTAGGTGGTCACAAAGCACCGAGCTGATCTCCCTGTGCTATGCGGCTGCTTCCCACTAGCTATCTATTTTACATTTGGTAGTGTATATATGTCCATGCCACTCTCTCACTTTGTCCCAGCTTCCCCTTCCCCTTCCCCATATCCTCAAGTCCATTCTCTAGTAGGTCTGCGTCTTTATTCCCATCTTGCCCCTAGGTTTCATGACCATTTTTTTTTTAGATTCCATATATATGTGTTAGCATATACGGTATTTGTTTTTCTCTTTCTGACTTACTTCACTCTGTATGACAGACTCTAGGTCTATCCACCTCACAACAAATAACTCAATTTCATTTCTTTTTATGGCTGAGTAATATTCCATTGTATATATGTGCCACATCTTCTTTATCTATTCATCTGTTGATGGACACTTAGGTTGCTTCCATGTCCTGGCTATTGTAAATAGAGCTGCAATGAATATTTTGGTACATGACTCTTTTTGAACTATGGTTTTCTCAGGGTATATGCCCAGTAGTGGGATTGCTGGGTCGCATGGTAGTTCTATTTTTAGTTTTTAAGGAACCTCCATACTGTTCTCCATAGTGGCTGTATCAATTTACATTCCCACCAACAGTGCAAGAGGGTTCCCTTTTCTCCACACCCTCTCCACCATTTATTGTTTGTAGATTTTTTGATGATGGCCATAGAATATATATATTGATACTTCATGTCATTCATTATTTACATGACACTTAGTGCCAAATGACCTTAACAAACTGTAAAATAGGGAGAACCAGCTCCTGGAAGGAGGGTGGCCCACGACAATGTGCAGCTTCTTGTGCAGCTTCTAAGAGGTCTCCATGGCAACAGGAGAGCAAAACAGGGGCTGACACTTTCATTGTGAAAGAGGAGGGTGATGCTTCAACTGAAAGCTTCATGGCCTTGACAACCACAGCCTTCAGCCGTCACATCTGCTCACAGCAGGTGCTTCTTTATGCCTCCTCACAGCTGGCAAGATATGCACCAGCCAAAAGCTAAAGACAAAGCTTGTTATCAGCCTCGTCAGGTCAACAGCCTGAGCCATTTCTTCATGGAGCAAACACTAAATGTATGTCAAGAAGGTATCCTGAAACTCCCACGTCACTTTCACCTGCAGCCATTCAGCCTGCTATTCACACAGTACTTATGGGAACAGGTTAAGCACTAACTAAAATGATTAAACTAAGAATCCCCACGATAAATTTTAAAATGGGTTTTAAATTTTAGCTCCTGTGACAAACTTAAATAAATCTTTGGGCTAATTAGCGGCCCAGGCTGCTGAAGGTAAGGGACATACTGGATTTCTTACCTAAAATTTTCAAGTTCAATGGCTTCTGTGGACTCGTGCCACTGACCTCGAGCTCTGTGTCCACCCACCCTGATGGCAGGCTCAGACTTCGTCATGCTGCTTCTGGCACTATCGAAGTTAATGGCTGGAAGCTACAGAAATAAAGGCACAGAGGACTTGAGGATGACAATTCAGCACAGGATAAAGACAGTCACAAAAGCAGAGGCGACAGTGAAGGGAATGAGTGTTTCCCCGAGCCAACAATTAACAAGTTAGCTATGTCAAATGTAGGAGTTTTCCAAGATTTAGACATCCTTGACTTAAACATTTACTCTATCTTATGCTGCTTTTTCTTCATAGCTTGTAACACCACCTGATATCTTACAGTTATTTATGTATTTTCAGTCTCCTTGGTTATACTGTCAGCTCGACACAAGCAGGAGCTTGCCTATCGCTGTTCAATGTTGTATCCCTAGTACCTTACACAGTCCTGGGGATCCAGACCTGGGGGAGGCCTGGGCATTAGGCGCTTTTGCAGCTTCTTGGGCGATTCAAACGTGCAATCAGAACAGAGAGCTGACAGATACAGCTAGAAACTCTCTGGCCTCGAGTGGAGCCCCAAAGTGAGAATGAGCCATCTTCACTCATTCTTCATCCTTACCCGTCACGTACACTGCTTGCCAACTGTAAGAGTTATAAAGGTAAAGAGATTCTATCACTTTTAATCAGTCTGAATATCCTGATTCCTCTATCATGTTTATAAAAGTTATGAAAATATATTTTAGATACATTAACTAAAACAATTTGAGCATGCCCCCATTTACAATATTAACTGGTAATTATTTATATAGTAAACTGTGATGTTATCAGTATTCAAGTAGTGTCACTTACCAACATTTACCTATAATTGGGATAACCCTGAGAATTGTTTCTTGTACCACAGCAAAGTTGAACGAAGTGCAAACAAATACCCTATTCTTTCCAAAGTACAAATGAGGAATGTTCTATAATTAGCTAAGATTTTACAGATGAGGTACGGAAAGCATAGTATAACAAAATAAACTTTTATTTTCAGTAAATCATTCTGTCCTATATAATTATCAAATAATGCTACAATATGCTGTGCTTGTTGTCCTATTTCATCAAAGCATTTGATAGAAGTCTGCATAAAGACATGGTTTCCTCATCTAAAGAGAATATGCTGGACTTCCCACAAGGCAGTCAGCTCATAGATACATTCTAATAAGGGCGTTCTTTAATAGGAAGCAAACCCTTCTTCATCATATGCCACCCATAGTTGAATTCTCAAAATATTAATAATAAATCTTATATCCTGTAAAACTACATTTCTATCTCAGTTCAGTGGGCCAATCCACAGCCACCACAAGACAACACAATGCTCAGTGGTTAAGAGAACGAACTCTAGGCCAGATGCCCTGGGTTGAAATCTACTCTTAGACAACTGCATGATCTTGAAAGTTACTTAATCTCTCTGTACATCAGTTTCCACATCATTACAACGAAAATCATAATAATTCTATGTAGTTCAAAGTTATTATGAAAACTAAATGACTTAGAATTTATAAAGCACTTGCTATGTGCCAGGCATAGTTCTCAATGCTTTATACTCTTTTAATCCCCCAAATTATTCTCATTGCACAGATGAATTTGCTAAATAAATGAGATTTGACCTTCCAAATTAGATGATTAGATGTGATAACGCAAATGATGCTAGACATGAAGTCACAGCAATGAGTAGACTGTCCTGTGTTACTCAGGACGTGGAATGACGCAGAAAACAAGAAATAGGTTTTCCAGGCCCAAGGGCTCTCAAACCCCCTTGCCGTCACCACAACTGCCAGAATAGTGACTGCCAAAGAGAAGGTAGCCAGCACAGAGAGAACAAGCCCAGTGCACTCCAGGGAGAGGGCAGAAAGCGGCAGCAGCTTGCAGCCATTCCCTTCGGCAGCAGCACGGGCAGCTGGTGTTGGGAATCCACTCATGCACACGCAGTGGATGAGAAAGACTTGACATCTATAGTTGCAAAGACCAGGAACTTAACAGGAGAATCAATAAGCAACCAGCCTTCTTCAGATAAAAGTAACGTGAGTTTGAAACCCAGTTCAAAGCTTAGAGCCTTTTCTCTTGGCTCCCCAGTCCCTTAGGCTCTTTGTGAATCCTTTATCTACCACATAAGTAGGTCCAGTGAAATCTCACCATCTGAAATAGCCACAGTCGGGGTATCCAGAGTGAAGAGGCCAGGTAAGCAGCCCCTTACAGACTTCTGTCATGTTAAGCCATTAGTTCTGTTAAGATACACTACATCCGATGGGTTATTTTGGGCAACTCAAAATCTGGATTTTCAGCATAACACAAATTCATATAGATAATTTAAAAGTGTGTCCCTTCCTACAAATGACAGACTTATAGACTCTCAGATTGTAAAACTTCCTCGGAAGGCATAGGATCCAGCCCGCAATCATCATCACCATCATCACCACCATAATCATAATGATGATCATCACGATCGCCATCATGATTGTCATCATCACCATCAACACAGATAACACTTGTGTGGTAGTTACCACATGCCAGGCACTGTTCTAAGTGTTTTGCAGGTTTAAATCTATTTAATCCTCATAACGACCGTATGAGGTAAATACCATTTTATGATGAGAGGACTAAGGCACAGAGGGCTAAGTGACTTAGGGTCCATAGTTCACAAGGGGCACAGCTGGGATTCAAATCCAGACAATCGCCCTTCCTCTCCAGCACTCTCAATCCTCCAGCATCTCTGATGTATCGTCAATGATGAGAAACACTATCTTGAGTCAGCCCATTTGCTTTTCAGAGTCCTACTCTTGCCCAAGTTTTCCTTCAGGCTGAGATGAAAATCTGTCCCCCTGTGTTCTTTCCCTGTCTTTCAGCCCAGCGTCATCTCCTTTTACAATGTTAGATTTGACTGTAAGTCCACATAAAATAAATAAACAAAAAATTGGGGTGAATAAAAACAACTCCCCAAGTTGTAGGTGCATTAAACTGGTCACCCATCCCAGAAAGCATGCAGTGTAAGCATGCATCCACTCCTGCCCAGGAGCATGCTGCGGACACAGCTGCTGACCACTTTTCAGGGCTCAGCACACACAGCTCCTGGAGATCGCCTGCCCCAGCCTCCCTGGTGGAGCCAGTCACTGCCTCCCCAGTGGCATTACTGTGCCAATCTCTCTTACAGCACTTATCACAATCCCATACTACGTCTGCACGACACATCAGCCTTTCCCCCTGAATTTGGCCACCCTGAGGGCAGCATCACATCTGTCTGTCTTTCTGTTCTTAGCACCTCTCACAGATCCAATGGGAATGGGATACCTACTTTACCTACTGTGGAATGGGAAGTTCACTTCATCCCCAGTCTCTTTGCTAAACTGATTCATCTCCAGACAAGTTCATTCGCTCAGCGCGTGTGTTGCAGACACATCACTTGCCAGATGTGTGAGACACTGGGTATATAGTAAGGACAGCCACAGCCTCTTCCTTCTCAAAAAGTTTACAGCCCAATGGGGGGGTCGGGGGTCATCTAGCAGTAGAACACACAGCAAAATGAGTGAACAAGGGTTTGTTGTGGTAGAAAGTAAAAGAGAGATAGGGTGGGTCCCGGACCAGGATGCCTGGAATATTCCAGAGTATTCCAGGCAGATTTTTGCACAGGCTGGAAGGTAGAGAAAAACTACATGTGTTCTAGAAAGTGGCAGGTCTCTGAGCAGCTTGAGTAGCATGAGTGGAAAGGAAAGAGACTAGAGATTCAAGTGAAGGACCTTCCTAAAAATTTGATCATGTCACTTCTGCCTGGAAATTTCAACCTTCTCTGTTGCTTATGTGATAGATACAAAATTTGTAGATAGGCCTTCAGACATTGCACAGTTTCTTACAGCTTTATTTATCACTACTTTCAACAGAAATGTCTAGTCACCATTTTGCTTCAGTGCATGTTATTTTCTTTCCTTCAGATATTTGATTATTTTACTCGCTTCACCCAGAATGTCTTTCCCATCAATTCCACCAGAGGACAGCCAGCCCATTTCCCAAGAACCATGTCCTTTCCTGTGACTTGAGCTAAAAGTGGCCTCCTCATCCTCCTCAGAATCTGCCCAGCCACTGCCCATGCCTCTCCTACAGGATTCAAGTGTCCACTGGCCGTGGAAACCATAACTGCCGTTCCTAGTCCTGGTGTCTCAGAGCACAACAGTGCCTTAGACTTTTTCTTTCCACAGCATCTATCAAGACCTCTTTTATTTCAAGGCAAGTAATGGGCCTGTAATGAATTATTTTTCTATCTTTCTTTCATCTGTTTTTTTTCCTAATTGCAAACCAATTTCTCAGCTCCCTATGGTTTTAAATGTAGGAAAAAAATTTAATTCCAGCTCAAGGCAAATTATTTCAAGACTTGTGAAAATCTCTGGTGAAACCTCCAACCAACTTTATGATTTTACTTTGCTTCAACAACCCTGGGGCAATTCTTTTTCTTGAAGTATTTGGTTTTACTGGATTATGATTATTCTTACCCTGCTTACGATGAAAGGGCTCCTCTGCCTCAGTGTGTCTCTGTCCCCATTTCTGTGACAACAGAACTGTCCTCAGAACAGCAGTCTCTAAGATGGTGAAGCAAGGTACGCAGAGACTCACAGAGCAAACGGGATGAGGGCGAAAGTAGAATACGGGAACAGACGCAACAATGGGGAAGGGCTTGGCTCATTAGAAATTCAGATGAAGGACATCCAGTTCTTGTAATACTCTGCCCAAACCCACAAAGTACACTTCCCTCTGCAACTGCTTAATTAGCCATCTTGGTTCATTTTCAAGTGACAGGTCAGTTCTTGTTAGAACAGAAATTCAGGTGAGTGGGCCTTAATCCCCAGGCTTCCCTTTTCAAACTGACTGCTAAAAATCTTAGAGCCTAATGTGTGGCCAACTTGCATATTTTGATGGTCATTTCCTCTGGACTCTGAGTCTACTTTGTTCCCAAACCTTGCTTTTCTTTTATGATAATCTGAGTACTTTACATATCTTCATAAGCCACCTTACACTCTTTCTGGAGCAATCAAGATATAAACAAATTCTTGATTTATCCTCTCCAATATCTTTCTTCTCCTATAAATGTCTCCGCATTATTTTACAGAAAGGAGAATAGGGTGTTTAGAATAACATTTATTATTTCAAAATCATAAATGCGTGAAAGTTTTATAAACAGAATTAAGAATGAATTTTGTCACCCTCAAGATATTTATATAAATGAGCAGTTATTTTCATTTTTTTCTTAGAACTATGCACTCTCTGAATAATTCAAGCATTGCAAACATGCATTTTTGAACGTATGAAATATTTTACAAAAAGATATGCCATGTGAACTTTTCAGACAACAGATTGCAAATTCTAAAATTGGTTAAAGGTGGCAAAACTCTTAAACTTACTTTAAGTCTGCCAGGTGTTAGCAAGGGAGTGGTGTTGAGAGAAGGCACAACAGATCCAGTGATCATGGACTTCAAAACTGGACAAGCAGAGCCCAAACCCACCACTGGTGTCTCTTTTACACTAGCCAGGTGGTTATACGTATCCATGAGGTCATCTAATTTTTAAGTTACAATTCAATTTGGTGAAAACTGATCAAGAGCTCACCGAATAGAGGATACGGTGAACTGGAAGCAAAAGTCAAAGCTGGAAACGTATAATCTCTCAGGAAATTAGAAATGTAGACAAGTCTTTCCAAAGCACAGAAAAAAATAATGCTATAATGTTGAAAGAAGGTACTTTGGGAAGAAAGGGATCATTTCTGGAATGGAAGATAAAGGAAAGCTTTTTTATGGAGGTGCTATCATTAGATCTTGGCCCTGGAAATAGGTAAGATTTTATAGAAAAGAAACTTGCGAGAAAGACAAATTTGAGAAAAAGCAAAAAGTAGAAATATTTGACATTCTGGTTACATCTTAGGATGTACAGTGAGAAAGAATGGAAACTGTTGATACAACCAAATCTGTATGCTGAGTCACTGTGCTTCCTTTACTAAGAAACAGTGAACTTGATGTGTGGCACCCACTCATGACTACCAGTGAGCAGTGGGCCAGGAAGACCGTTTTAGCCGTGTGGAGACGGACAAAGAGTAAGTGATGCTGAAATAGGCAGATGAGAAGAAAAGAGTTCCTGGGGTTATAGGCTTAAAAACAGAGAAGAAGGAGAAAAATATTTTAAGGCCATGTTTTCTTCAAATCAATGCTTATCCAGCTATTTTTTGAATTTAACTTCCCAAGTCATTTAAAAGACATCTCAGTGGTTAGAGGCACACATTGCAAAGATGGAGTATTTGGTTAGATCTGTACCTACCATTAGTTGGCTGTATGATCTCGAGAAAGCCATTTAACTTCTCTGTGCCTCAACTGGAGAAGAAGTGATGGGGTCGACCTGTGCCCCTGGGAGGAGACACAGAAGAGGAGGATAATATCACGGGTTCAGAGATCCTCCCTAGGGAGTGAGGGGTTCGAACCACATATTGGGAACACCAGACCTGGGGGCCGACACTGGAAAGATGAGTCCCCTTAGCTGATTTGAAAACCAGTGGGACTTACAGGAGGGCTGTAAGAAACCAAGACTCTGCCCATGAAGAGCATTCACACGCTTGATTACTCATGGGAACAAGGCAGAGGAAGCAGACTGAAACTGCCTGTGGCTCCGGCTGGTTTCCCGCGACCACCCCAGCGCACGCCCCAGCCCATGCTGCATGCCTGCTCTGGCCCCTCTAGATCCAGCACAGTCCCCCACTAGAGTGAAGGCCACCATAGCTGAGGAGGGTTCACACTTGGAGGGGGACAGAGCCAGCTTGGACCCAGCACAGCATCCAAACAGAGTGAGGGTGGCCTTTACTGGCTTTCACAGAGGCTGTGGGTCTAACTTAGACCCAACCCTCAGGGCTTCTGCTCCAGCAACTCGGGCCCCACCTTGCCCCTGATAGAGCAGTGATGGCCACTAAGTACAGGAGAAGCCCTGGTTCACACCTGGCTCTGGCTCTATCCCCTCTGTCTTCAGCCCCACCTCCAACCATAGTGAGAGCTGCCAGCACACTCTGGGGGAAGACATGACCTCGGGCTCACGTCAGATCCAGCTCTCCCACCAAAGCCACTGGGCACACACAGACTGCATAGGTATGCTCCCACACAAGGACATGACTTCAAGACCGGATTAGGTAACTGTTTCACGTAATTGCACAGAGACAAAGAAAGTTAAGCAAAATAAGAAGACAGAAGAATTTGTTCCAAATGAAAGAAGAAGAAAAAAAAACCTGAAAAAAACACAACTAATGAAACAGAGATAAATAATTTTTACCAGGTAAAGAGTTCAAAGCATTATTAATGAGAATGCTAACTGAACATGGGTAAAGAATAGATGAACACAGTGAGTATTTTAACAAAAAAACTAGAAAATATAAAACAGAACCAGTCAGAGCTGAAGACTACAATACCTGAAATGAAAAACACAATACAAGTAATAAACCACAGACTAGACAATACACAGGAATGTATAAGTGATCTGGAAGATAGAATAATAGAAACCACTCAATCAGAACAGCAAAAAGTAAAGCAAATTTAAAAAGTGACAACTGAATAAGGGACCTCTAGGACAAACATCAAGCATACTAACATCCTCATTATAGAGATTCCAGGAGACGAGCGAGAGACAGGGGTCAAAAATGTATTTGATAAAATTCTGGCTGAAAACTTCCCAAACCTTTCGAAAGAACAGATATCCAGGTATGAGAAGCACAGAGGGTCCCAAACAAGATGAACCCAAAGAGACCCACACCAAGGTATATCATAATTAAAATGACAAAAGTTCAAGAGAAAGAGAGAATTCAAAAGGCAGCAAGAGAAAAATACAGTCACATACAAGGGAACTCCCATAAGGCTATCAGCTGATTTTTCTGCAGAAACTTTGCAGGCCAGGAGGGAGTGGCAGATATATTTAAAGAGCTGAAAGTAGAAAAATCTAAAACCTAGGATACTCTAACCAGCAAGGTTATTATTCATGATTGAAGGAGAGATAAAGAGCTTTTCAGACAAGCAAAAATTAACAGAGTTCATCAGTACTAAAATGACCCTACAAGAAGCGTTAAAGGGTCTTCTTTAAGTGGCAAAGAAAAGGCTACAACAAGAAGTAAGAATTTAGAGGAAAGAAAAAAATTCCACTAGTAAAGGCAAATATATGGTATAGGCTGTGGATCAACCACTTAAATAAGCTAGTAGAAAGATTTGAAAAAAGTTGTATAATCAACTATAACTACAACAAACTGTTAAGGGATAAACATGAAGATGACATCAAAAAGACGTAACATGGGGGAGGGGAGTAAAAAATGTAGATCTTTTAGAATATGTTTCAACTTAAATAATTATCAGTTTAAAACAAGTAGATATAGTTATAAGTCAACATATATGTAAACCCCATGGTAACCACAAATCAAAAACCTACAATAGGTACACAAAAACAAGAGAGAAAGTAACACAAATATACTACTAAAGAAAATCATCAAACTATAGGGAAAGAAACAAAAAGAAGAACAGAGAAGAACTACCAAAACAACCAGCAAACAATGAACAAAATGGCAATAAGTACACACCTATCAATAATCACTTTAAAAGTCAATGGATTAAGTGCCCCAACCAAAAGACATATGGTGGCTGACAGGATAAAAAACCAAGACCCATCTATATGCTGCTTAATGAAGAAATGCACGTCAGAGCTACAGACACCAACAGACTGAAAGTGAAGGGATGGAAAAAAATATTTCATGCAAATTGAAACGACAAGAAAGCTGGTGTAGCAACACTCATATCAGACAGAGTAGACTTTAAAACGAAGTCTACAACAAAAGACAAAGAAGAGCATTATGATAAAGGGATCAATACAAGAAATGGATAAAAATTCATTAACACATATGTACCTATTATAGATGCACATAAATATATAAAGCAAATACTAACAGACATAAAAGGAGAAGTTAACAGTAACAGTAAGGGACTGTATTACTGTACAGTGGGGACTTTAACACCCCACTTACATCAATGGACAGATCATCCAGAGAGAAAATCAATAAGGAAACAGTGGTCTTAATCACACATTAGATCAGTTGGACTTAATAGATATATAAAGGACATTTCATCCAAAAACAGTAGAATATATGTTATTTTCAACTACACATGGGACATTCTCCAGGATAGATCACATGCTAAGCCACAAAACAAGTCTCAACGAATTGAAGAGGATAGAAATTATATCAAGCATTTTTTCTAACCACAATGGTTTGAAACTAGATATCAATTACAGGAATAAAAATAGAAAAACGAACACTGGAGAGTAAACAACATGTTACTAAAAAAATCAATGGGTCACTAAAAAAAAAAAAAAAAATCAGGGCTTCCCTGGTGGCGCAGTGGTTGAGAGTCCACCTGCCGATGCAGGGGACGTGGGTTCGTGCCTCGGTCCGGGAAGATCCCACATGACGTGGAGCAGCTAGGCCTATGAGCCATGGCCACTGAGCCTGCGTGTCCGGAGCCTGTGCTCCGCAATGGGAGAGGCCACAACGGTGAGAGGCCCGCATACTGCAAAAAAAAAAATCAGAGGAAATTAGAAAATACCTTGAGATAAATGAAAATAAAACACAATTTTCTAAAATCTATATAGGATACAGCAAAAGCAGTTTGAAGAGGGAAGTTTATAGTGATACAGGCCTATCTCAAGAAACAAGAAAAACCCAGATAAACTACCTAATCATTCATCTATAGGAATTAGAAAAAGAAGAAGAAACAAGGCCCAAAGTCAGCAGAAGGAAGGAAATAATAAAGATCAGAGAGAAAATTAATAAAATAGTGACCAAAAAACAATAGAAAACATCAATGAATCCAATGCTGCTTTTTTTTTTGAAAAGACAAAATTGATAAGCCTTTAGCCAGACTCATCAAGAAAAAAAGAGAGAGGATTCAAATAAACAAAATAAGAAGTGAAAGAGGAGGAATAACAACCAATATCAAAGAGATACAAAAAATCTAAAGAGAATACTTCAGTTATATGCAAACAAATTGGAAAACCTAGAAGAAATGGATATATTTCTAGAAATATACAATCTTCTAAGACCAATGAGGAGGAAATTGACAACCTGAACATACAGAACACTAGTAGTGAAATTGAATTAGTAGTTTAAACAATTCTCTGCCAACAAAAGTCCAGGACAAAACAGGTTCACAAGGGAATTCTACCAAACTTTCAAAGAAGAGCTAATGCCTATCCTTTTCAATCTACTACCAAAGATTGAAGAGGAGGGAACACTCCCAAATTCATTTTACAAGGCCATCATTATTCTGATTCCAAAACCAGACAGAGACACTACAAAAAAAGAAACTTACAGGCCAATATTTCTGATGAACATAAATGCAAAAATTCTCAACAAAACACTAGCAAACCAAATTCAATAATACATAAAAGGGTCATACACCATGATCAACTGGGATTTATTCCAGGGTCACAAGGATATATACAAATAAACTAATGTGATACACACCATTAACAAAAGGAAGGATAAAAATCACACGATCACCTCAATAGACTCAGAGAAAGCATCTGACAAAATTCAACATCCATTCATGATAAAAACTCTTATCAAAGTTGGTATAGGGAACATATCTCAACATAATAAGGATCATATATGACAAATCCACACCTAACATCATACTCAATGGTGAAAAGCTGAAAGCTTTTCCTCTAAAATCACAAACAAGACAAAGATGTCCACTCTCCTCACATGCATTTAACACAGTATTAGAAGTTCTAGCCACAGCAATCAAACAAGAAAAAGAAATAAAAGGCATCCCAATTGGAAGGGAAGAAGTAAAACTGTCAGTAGTTTCAGAAAACATGATACTATATACATAAAACCCTACAGTCTCCAACCAAAAACTATTAGAACTAATAAATGAACTCAGTAAAGTTGCAAGATACAAGATTAATATACAAAAAAATGTTGCTTTTCCATACACTAATAATGAACTATCAGAAAGAGAAAGCAAGAAAACAATCCCATTTATAATTGCATCCAAAAGAATAAAATACATAGAAATAAACTTAACTGAGGAGGTAAAAGACTTATACTCTAAAAACTATACGACATTGACACGGGGAGGGGGAAGGGTAAGCTGGGACAAAGTGAGAGAGTGGCATGGACATATATACACTACCAAACATAAAATAGATAGCTGGTGGGAAGCAGCCGCATAGCACAGGGAGATCAGCTCGGTGCTTTGTGACCACCTGGAGGGGTGGGATGGGGAGGGTGGGAGTGGGGGAGATGCGGGAGGGGGGAGATGTGGGGACATATGTATGTGTATGGCTGATTCACTTTGTTATGGAGCAGAGACTGAAACACCATTGTAAAGAAATTATACTCTAATAAAGATGTTAAAAAAACAACAACAACTATATGACACTGATGAAGGAAATTGAAGACACCACAAAGAAATGGAAAGATATCCTTTGTTTGTGGATTGTAAGAATTAATATCATTAAAATGTCCATACTACCCAAGCAATCTACAGAGTTAGTGGAATCCCTATCAAAACACCTATGATATTTTTCACAGAGCTAGAACAAATAATCCTAAAATTTTTATGGAACCACAAAAGACCCTGGATAGCCAAAGCAATCTTGAGAAAAAAGAACAAAGCTGGAGGGATCAAACTCCTTGACTTCAAACTGTACTACAAAGCTACAAGTGATCAAAACAGTATGGTATTGGCACCAAAAAAGACACATAGATCAAGAGCCCAGAAAAGAACCCACAAACTTATGGTCAGTTAATCTATGACAAAGGAGGCAAGAATATACAATGGGGAAAAGACAGTCTCTTCAATAAGTGGTGCTGGGAAAACTGAACAGGTACATGTAAAAGAATGAAATTAGAACATTTTCTCACACTATATACAAAAACAAACTCAAAATGGATCAAAGACCCAAATGTAAGACTGGAAACCATAAAACTCCTAGAAGAAAACATTCCTTGACATAACCTGTAGCAATATTTTTTTGGTTCTGTCTCCTAAAGCAAAGGAAACAAAAGCAAAACTAAACAAATGGGATATAATTAAACTTAAAAGCTTTTGTATAGCAAAGAAACCATCAACGTAATGAAAAGACAACCTACTGAATGGGAGAAAATATTCACAAATGATGATGACCAGTAAGGGGTTAATATCTAAAATATATAAATAGCTAATACAACTCAATATCAAAAAAACAAACAATCTGATTAAAAAATGGGCAGAAGACCTGAATAGACATTTTTGCAAAGAAGACATACAGATGGCCAACAGGGACATGAAAAGATGCTCAACCTTGCTAATCATCAGGGAAATGCAAATCAAAACCACAATGAGATATCACCTCACACCCATCAGAATGGCTCTCATCACAAAGACAACAAGTAACAAACGTTGGCAAGGATGTGGAGAAAAGGGAACACTGCTGGTGGGAATGTAAACTGGTACAGCCACTATGGAAAACAGTATGGAGGTTCCTCAAAAAACTAAAGGTAGAACTACCATATGATCCAGTAATTCCACTCCTGGGTATATATCCAAGGAAAACAAAAACACTAATTTGAAAAGTTACGTGCACCCTAATGTTCATAGCAGTATTATTTACAGTAGCCATAATATGGAAGCAACCTAAATGCCCATCAACAGATTTATGTAGATGATATACATATCACACATATATATCACACACACACACACAATGGAATTCACTCAGCTATAAAAGAGAATGAAATATTGCCATTTGCAACAATATGGTTGGACCTAGAAATTATTAACCTTAGTGAAATAAATCAGAGAAAGACAAATCCTGTATGTTATCACTTATATGCGGAATCTAAAAAATAAACAAACGAATATGTATAACAAAACAGAAACAGACTCACAGAGAATAAACTAGTGGTTACCAGAGGGGAAAGGGAAGTGAGGAGGGGTGATATAGGGGTAGGGGATTAAGAGGTACAAACTACTATGTATAAAATAAATAAGCTACAAGGATATATTGTACAGCACAGGGAACATAGTCAATATTTTACAATAACTATAAATGGAGTATAATCTTAAAAAGATTTAATCATTATGTTGTACCACTGAAACTAATATAATATTGTAAATCAACTATACTTCAATTAAAAAAAAAGTTGTAAATGCTGTAGTTCTCTGGTAAGTTTAGTAGATATAGCAAAAGCCAGTAGGGCTGTATTACCACATGAGCTCATAAACAAATTTACTTAACAAGTATACCACAGTTGACTTTGGAGTCTGGCTCCCGGGGTTCAAATCCCATCCCTGCCATTTACTAATTTACTGTGCTAAATAAGCTGTCTTCATTATTATTAGCGTTTCTGTGTTATTCCCTAAACCTCCATGGATAGCCTCTAATCTCTTGACTCTCTAAAGTCTGACAGAAGCTAAACCAAAAAGAAACATTTAGAGATAAATTCAAGCAGCAGTACCATTCTTTCTCTGTCTATTAAAAAACATAAAAATGCTATTGTAAAAATAGCCAAAACTCACTCCTTCCTTTCCCCTGTTTTTGGTGAGATATAATTTGCAGCAAGCATCAAAAGTGGTGCTGTAGCAAGTGGGCAGCCTGAGAAGTGGGGAAGCAGAGACGAAGGGAAAGGTGATGAACAGTGTTTTGGAGAAATCAACTTCCCTAGAGCTCTGCAGTGTCAAACACTGGGCATTCAAAAGAAGAGAGCTGTTTCTATACTGAAATGCTTTTGCTGATTAGGACACATGGCACTGAACAGAGGATAAAGCGGGCCCCAGGCATGAGAGCAAAAGAATGAAAAGGCTGTGGATACAGAGTCTTGCATCCTGAACCTGAACCAGGTATGAAAGAAACAGCTAGAAGAAAGACAAAACATAAGAAAGAACAAAGAAAAATAGACTTATCGTTCACGTGATGTTAAATGGATCCCTTTGGAAACATGTGATTTCTCTGTCGTTAACAGACGCACATTCTTTGAAAACACTACCTGTTGTTTGCTTGACTGAACGTTCAAAAGGCACAGAAGTCTTTTAAGATCTGAATAGTCCCTAGGAGAAAGAATAACACAAGGGGATATGGGGATATGTGTATACATATAGCTGATTCACTTTGTTATACAGCAGAAACTAACATGACATTGTAAAGCAATTATACTCCAATAAAGATGTTAAAAATAAAAAAAAGAATAACACAGTGTCAACCAACAGAAGACTCCAGGTGAACTAGTCATGTTACCCACTAGTAACATGGAACACTGCTACTTGGAGGCCTGCTTTTATAGACTGAAACACATACATGCTAAACGTTTCTGTAGAACTCTAGAAATGCACAAACATTTCAGTAAACACTACCCCAGAGCAGCAGTTGTCAAGGATCTACTCTATTTCTCAAAAAGCCATTAAATCTGGTTGCTGGCCACTGCCTGAGTTAATAATTAGCAAAGACTCAGAAGGGAGTTACCTGGTGATGATTCCTTGTTGTTTTTTATCGGTTGATTTTTCTGTGGTCTTCACTTTTTTGTCTTGATCAGGCATTGTAAAACATCAATGCCCCAGAATTAACATCACATTCCTTTCAAAGTAAACTAGAAGGAAAAACTTTAGTTGGGTTATGTGCTCCAACATATTCTCAATTAATGCAGGCAAAATTCACTTATAACATTTATTTAAATATGCACAAACTAACATTTATTTGTAATATAGCAATATAAATGCTAATATGAATAATAACATTTACTGTTTATCATTCAAAGGCCTTTGGATACATTTAGGGCATAGCTTATAATTATAGTAGTACTTTAGCCTATATTTTCTGAGTCATTCTTGATTTCAAATATTCTGACCCATTACCCCAACAAGTATTGTTCTGCTTGTCAGGAAAAGTGCCCCAATTTGGGGTTTCCAAAATATACATAAGCAAATACCTGAAGTCCAACTGACACTTTTATGCCATCTTACTTGTCTTTCTTGGCAAGTTTCCTTAACAGTAGAGTACGCTGCTACTTCGGGGAGTTCCTCTCTCATCGTGGTCATGCCCCTAAAAATCCCAGAGGAAGCTCCACCCACTTGCAAATAAGCATTACAGTGTCAAGGGCAACACACAAAATGTCCTTGGGTTTCCAGAATTCCTAAAGTTTTTAAGCTGAATCCCCATGTGAGTCAACTCTAGTCATAACCTCTTCCGCAAGAACTGGGTCAGTCTTGCACAGCCCCTGGACTCACTCAAACATCCTGTTAAAAATAAGACAATGGGCGCATTGTTTTAGACAATGGAGTTGTTTATGCTAATCCCTGGGTCACTAAACTTAACTTAATTACAGTTTTGTCTCTCCCAGAAATGGGAACTTAAACTAGCCAATCAGGAATCTCCTGATCAGCACTAGTTAGGCAAGCTGCCTGATAAAACCCTCTATCCTCTTTAGGAAAAGTAACCTTGCAATAACCAATCCGTTTTTTGCCTAACTCCTAATGAAGAATAACTTCCTCATTCCTGCCCTCTTCTGCCTAGAAAAGTCTTTCATTTGTACAGTTCCTCAGAGCTCCTTTCCATCTGCTAGATTGAATGCTGACCATTCATGACTCACTGAATAAAGCCAATAAGATCTTTAAAATGTACTCAGTTGAATTTTGTTTTTTAACAATCCAGACAGTGAGGCTGCCAGCCTGGGAACACAACCCAATAGGCATCTCAGTCTTCTGAATTAGGCTTTGTAGTCATTATGGTTGGTCACCCTTCCTAGGATAAATTTTAATACTATTTCCCACTCCTACTCAAAAGGTTATTATGAGTTCACTAATGGAGAACAATTTATTTGTTTACCCTTTCCTTAATCAATTTCTGACTAAATTGTTTTAGAATAGAAACAAAAAGAAAGTTGAAGATACTCATACTTTCAATTACATAGCAAATACAAAATTAAATGTACTATTGGTTTAATTCTTGACTGGATGTAAAATTTTCCAGTTGCGCTTCAATGCTACTGCTTGACTTCAGAGTGTTTTTCAGGCATGAAAAATCATGCATTATTGTCCTACAGTTCCATGCCTCAATGTATTATGAAATTGATGGTCAAAATCCAAGTGTTTCAGAGGTATTTAGAGGCAAAAGAAATGTGCCAATGGGTATTTTACTGCAACAGAATCTAGTGAAATTTAATTTTGCGAAATGAACAAACACAGTTTATCTAAGGATTTAAAAACTATTTTCCCAATATTGTTGTCATACTTGTGACAAATAGTTGAGCTGGAACTAAAAGCTGAAAAGCAAGGCTCTCATCACAGATGCACACCAAGAAAAGCACAATATCAATATTTTAGGATTGTGCCCAGGACCTAGCACCATGGCTTCATTCCTTCAAGAAATATTTATTGAATGCTTACTATGTCCAATCTCAGACAGAAAACTACTAAAGATAAAAGAGGATATCCCAGATATAGGATTCTACTACAAGCAAAGAAAAACCCACTTAGGAACTTTAAACTATGTTTTGTGAGATATTCAGATAGAGAGATGATTTAGCATCTGTTTAAAGGAAAGAAAGAAAAAAGGAAGGAACAAAGGGAGGAGTAGGGAGGAAAAGAGGAAGAATGAATGATCTGTACATAATTTTTCAAAAGCAAGAGATCCAAGTGCTTTTCATATATAGATATTAAAATGCCCCAAAAGTTCTAAAATAAATGGAAATCCAGTCAAAATAAATATAATCTAACTTTACTTTTCCCTGAAGAACAGAGGGAAAATTCCACATAGACACACTGGCCTGTCAGCTTCAAATTCTGCTCAAACCATAGCTCCAGACCATTTTAGAAACAGGGACGTGAAAGTCACAGTGATTAGTACATGAAAATGTGTGGAAAAGCTCACAGGCTTCTGATGCTAGATGATATCTCCCACAATCAAACCCTACTAAACACTCTGTCTTATTCCCTTGTTTAATCTCTGTAATTTTATTGACCCAGTGTGTGAACAGGAAATAATCCTCTAATAGTTTTATCAGTTTAAGATTAGCTTCTACTCTGTGAGCTGGAAGAGTGAAAATAGATAACTCTCTGGAAATGTTTCACTTAATTGAACAGTAAACAAATTCACCAGAATCAGAAGAAATAGGCAATTGCCTTTAGGATAAAAAACAAAATCCTTTCCACTTGATGGCTGTTAAAATGGAAACTGTTCCAAAAAAAAAAAAAAAAAACTTCAAGAACTTGGGAATACTATAAAATATTTAATTTAATCCCATCTTTAATTAACAAAAATGATAACACTATACCAAAGGCTATAATTCAAAACTGGTGGGTGGCAGGGAGGGCAGTTCATCTCTTAAGTCATTTCCTAGAAGCAAACAACTTTCTGAGGAAGTGTTCCTCAGAGGGCAAGTGAGGGCAAGAGCCGTGCAGGTAGAGTTTGCCTCAGAGCCAGTGTCCAAACTTGAGGGAAGGAGTGGTTGGTAAAGGGCCCTGAGGGAGGTCCTAGCCCCTCAGGTGTAAGGGAGCAGGACCCTATGGGGCCTTCCTGGGGCAGACCCCTCCCCCATCCTCTGCTGTAGCTCGTCTCTGAAGTAGTATCTGATGCACATTTCCTGACTTGTTTTACAGATGCTAAAACCACCATCAAA
Source organism: Monodon monoceros (assembly GCF_005190385.1). NCBI lineage: Eukaryota > Metazoa > Chordata > Mammalia > Artiodactyla > Monodontidae > Monodon > Monodon monoceros. Next base: position 46,732,679 of record NW_021703780.1, read on the forward strand.
AGGAAGAAATTAACTAGTTGATGATCCTAAGCACCTACTGGCACCTAAGGATTGATAATGTTAATACCCTGTAACCTCACCATCAACCAACCAGACAATTGTGCATGAGTGGATCATATACCCTGGGACTCCCCTCCCTCACCTGGCCTTTAAAAATGTTTTGCTGAAACACATTGGGGAGTTTAGGCTTTTTGAGCACTAGCTGCCTGGACTCCTTGCTGGCCCCTGCAATAAAGCCTGCACTTTCCTTCACCACAGCTGGGTGTCAGTAGATTGGCTTTACTGTGAGTGGACAAGCAGACCTGAGTTTGGTTCTGTGACACAGGCACTGCTGACTGGGGGCAAAGAGACTCCAGTAGCTTGAGCAGTCCTCCCAAAAAGAGACCCAGGAGCTGGCTATTAGAAGCAAAAGAACTTTGAAGCCAATACCTGGGGCACACAAACAGGCCTTAGGGATGGGGGCTCTGTGGATGCCCACATCCCCCAAGGATGAGCGTGGGTGATGGGGCTGCAAGGGCCTGGCTGCAGATGCACACAGAGCAGAGTCGAAGGCAGTTCCCTCTTGCTTTGACTCTGACTTCTCTGAGCTCTTCCATCGTCTCCCTCACCCTCAGCCCACTGCAGCTCAGCTCCTTCAGGTCACTTAGCCTCAGCTCAGATGTCACCTCCTTGCTGAGAACTACTCTGCGACCCATTCACCATCACATGCTCACACTCACCACTCTACCCTGTTTTATTTCCTTGTGGGGCTCATCAACATCAGGAGAACTCCTAGCCATTCACTGGTCTCCATGCACTTGATAATAAGCCCCATGTGGGCAGTGACTGTGTCTGCTTTATCCTCACGCACAGAACAGCAAGTGGCACAGGGTAAGCACAGCGTATGGACTCAAAAAATATTTGTGTCACAATCAGTAAGGAGTGGCTCAGGTATTTTTACCAAAGTTTGTGAATTATTTGCTTTTTAACAATTACTAATTTTGGGATTAGAACCTCCCTTGACCACCCACCATCCCCCACCCCCAACCAAGTCTGGTGCTCCTCCTCAGAGCCCACGGAAGCCTGTACTCCCCACGCTGCAAACCTGTGCAAAAAGAATGGCAATTGCCTGACGACCCCATAAAGCAGGATTGGGTCTCCTGTATTCACCAGACACATGGTAGGCAAACAATAAATATTTATTGAAAAAAATTAATGAATGGATGAATAAAAGAATTATTTTTAAAAACCAATGTCATTATTCCTTTAGTTCAAAGGTCTTTCATAAAGCTTCCTTATAAATCAAATCAATTGATAAGTATTTGTAATGCTATAATAATATTGAACACACTCAGGAATGATCTAACTTATTCAATCTTTAGGAGGAAAATTGGAGTCCTAAATAAGAAAATATTCATGAACAGTGCTTCTCAAATTATCCATAAAGTTTTTTTTTTCCAATCTATTATGGATCAACACTTTTGGTCCATATGGTATCCAGGAAAATAAGCCCATCACTGATCATGTGCTTGGATAGCACAGCAATGTCAAATTGCTATAAACATTTCTCAATGCTTGCTCTCAATTTTGTATCTCTCCCTCATGGACCAGTAACACTAGTCTGAAGATTACCTCAATAGCACTGGCCTAGGTACCTGAGGGTTCTCCTTTCAAATAACAATATTGTTTTCACAGTGACCCTAGATGACCCTCTGAGAATCACTGCCCTACGTGGAGTGCCTGAAAGGACTAACCCAGTCGTTGTCAATTCCAGGACAACCAGGGGAGGGTAAGAGTGGCTGAATGCACTATGTCCTATTTCTCTGGGGGTCTCTGTACAGTTTCATTTGAAAACAAGGTTTCACTGCTAAAAATAAAAATAGAAAACCACTCATTTTCTAACATTTATTTTACAGATGAGATGAGGCCAGAGATTATGATACTTGCTACACAAACACTTGTATTCACTTATATTCATATGGAGATTTTCCTTTGATTCTAAATGGAAAAGGTGAAATTTAGTATTTTTTCTTAAAATGGAATGGGTATAGAAGTGGAAGATTACATATAAAATACAAGTGCATATTACTTTAAGGACAGAAACATTCAGTATCTTTCCTCTGTACCTCTCAGTCATGGAACCCAAATACTATCTCAGATCAGATAGTCAAATAGTTTGGTGTTTACAGCCCTAGTCAAGTACAGGCATAATCACAGTTCTGACTCATTGTTGAATTTTTAAACCCATTTTAAAAAAGAAACTCTCGAAAGTAATTCATTCTCCTGATGTCACCTGAAATTTGGGTTAATAATAAAAGAAAGTCCCCAGAGACACACACCTCACTCAGTAATTGCAGGGTAAACACATATGACAGAGAGATTATCCATGCCATGGTAAAATTAACTGATTGTAATTAATCTAAATTGTGCAATATAAACCCACTAACTAAATAACATGGCGAGTATTTATGATATGGTTTTCAGATTCTCTGCCCAGAAATTCCTTTTTATACCACAACTGCCTTAGCTATTCGAGAGATCCTTAAATGGCCTCATCTTTTCTAAAGATAAAACAGAAAAATCATTTGATTCATTTTGGGAAATAGCTTCATATCCCACAGATATATGTTTTTCCTTCTAATCACTTAGGTTGCATCTTTGTAACTATTCCATTTTATTTACTACCTTTACTAATGGTTAAAAAAAATAAAAACAGCACTTAGAACATAATAGCAGTAAGAGTTTGGCATGACTAAGGTTAATTACCACTTTGTTACATCAGCTTTATTATTTTTGAAAAGGCACTAAAATAAAGTGTCATGAACCCTACCACGGAAGTTAGAACTTCTTGTACCAACAACAGGGAGTCCTTCTTTCCTTGGCTGAATGACAGCTAACCTCCATGTTAGATGTCAAGATGCAGTCTGTCTGTGCTCAGGTAGGTATTAAAAACTTACAGAACTTTCAGCCCCACAAATAGATGGAAATGCAAAATGAAAAATCATTACTCCAATTCCTTTAATGTAGACATATTTCCTTAAAATTCCTTTAAAATTTGAAAAAAGTGGTTAAAATAAGATATAATTTTAAATAAGATATAATTCACATAGAGCAACCAGAAATAAGGAAAATGTGTTTAAATGTATTGGTTAAATGCAACTGGACCCTGGCGTGCTTACAAATACACATCCATTCATCCTGGTTCACTCATGAGAACTAGGTAGGTGTTGTATTTTAATACCATCGTATGGTGCCGAACAAAGATGCACTTGCTACAGAACTGCCATTGGCAAAAGTGGCATCAGCCAAGGGCAAGTACTGTCATGGCCTTGCTCCCGAGTCAGCAGACTTGACACCTTCCTTATGCACACTTTATTCTTTAAACAACCTTCTATTTTCTAGTTAAACAAGCACTTGGGGGTAAAAGAATAAAACATGGTAAGAGTATTCTGACTGTCTCCCACTCATTCCCCTGAATGTTTATTGAGCACCTGCTACAGGTTAGACACTCCCTTAGGAGTTTGCCTTCATCTTCTTCTGGTGAATAGTAACCCAAGGTGGACTGAGAGTGCTGTTCCAAAGTTAACTAGAATATATGACAATAGGCACCATTATCATTTTCCTATTTTCAAGATGTATTCCCATTTTAACTCATATCTTTTGTGATAAAGGGTAATGCCTGCAGATAGGAATGGATTTCCTGGGGGCCCCCTCAACTGCCACTGCACAATATTTGTGATAGTCTGTGCTCATGCCTTGTGTGGCTGCTTACCCAAGTCTATTCGTGACAAAGGGTAGAATGAACCTAAGACCCAGGTATTAAGTAGTGATATTGTAAAGGGGAAAAAAGGTCCAGGTGGTATGAAGAAAGAATTTATGCTAACCAGTCAATGAAAATAAATAAAGTAGCACACCAAATTTCTCTTTACTCATTGACCTCCAAACATAGTAAGATTACATTCAATTCTCTGTTTCTGTGAGACAGAGAAAGGTGACAATATTTATTCATTCCTTCAAGAAACAATTTTTGATTTCCTCATATATGCCAGGCACTGAGGATACTGCACTGAATAAGACATGGTAAAAAAAAATTGCCTTCTCCCCAAAGTTAGCCATCATGGAAATAAGACATGATAATAAGTGAGTATGGATTCAGCCCAATCCCCTAGACCCTCAAAGAGTAAAGAGAACACTGGGTAAACACACTGATGTTCCTAATAATTGGTGGCACTGAATAACTTTTGTTTCATCTAATAACATTTAAGTGCATTTTTAATTTATTGTGTGCTGACTGTGCACAAGACACTACTGGATGCTGCAAAAACATCCATCCATAACTCAGCAAGCGTGGGAAATAAGAAATATGTAGGTTAAACAACATGAAACTGCGATATTGGGTCTTTAAAAAAAAAAGAACAATTTCTTATGGTTCGGCCTAATACAAGGGATTAAATAAGAACACTAGAAATGTCAAAAAGCAGAGAAAACTAGTTTCCCAAGGAGATTATAAATTGAATGAGTTTAAGGGAAAGAGAGACCACTGTGGGCTGAAGAAAGAGCCATGAAAAGGCACATGTGACAGCTGTGAAGCAGGTCTAGGAGAATGGCCGGGGCAGGGGAAGAATACTCCAGGGGATGCACAAAGGGAGGGAGGCCAGATCCTGAGAGTGGTTTGGGGAGACAGGGAGCAGATGAGCTGGGCTGGGGTTGACGGTGGCCTCCAAGGCTACGGCCAGCTCATAGAACAGAAGATCCTCAAATAATCTCAACTCAAGAAGAGCCCTTGGGCATGAACCTTGGAAAAATGACACTTCCTCTTCCTAAGGCCCTTACTCATTAGCTCACTATTTTTCTATTCAGTACAGTCCCTGTCTGCCCACTTCTCTCCATCCTCACTGCCAACACCCTCGTCCTCATCATTGCCCACCTGAACTACAGGAACCACTTCCTAAATGGACTCCCAACTTCCAGTTTCTCTCTCCTCCCAACAAGAAGAAGTCTGTTCTCCACACAGCATCAAAAGCACCCTTTTTATGGTACAAATCTGACCAATTGAGCCTTCATGGGCTTCCCATTTCTCTCGGCATAAAAACAAATGTAAGGAGGATTTGAGGTGCCATGTGAGATGAAGCCTCTGCCCGCAACAGCTCCACTCAGACCTGGGCCATGTGTCCCTGCCCCAGGCCTGCTTTTCCTGCACTCCTGCGACCTTTATTCCTAGACTCAAGGGCCAGATTAGTGCAGAAAGCCCTGGAAGGCTCATCCATCTCAACTCAAGTATTCATTCTTTAAGGAAATTTTCACTGACCTCCCTGCCTTGAAGCTCTTAATAAAGGGGCAGATTCAGGCAATAATTCAATAACTATGCATCTGTCTCCTCTAGCTTACTATAAACTAGTCAGGGATGTGGATGACAGCGAGTTTGCTCATCCCCAACATCCAGCACAGCATTGCTAGTTTATAACAAAAGAAGTATTCAATAAATGATTGATGAACGAATGAATGAATAAACAAATCCCAAGAGAAATGTGATTGGGAAGCTCCAGCTATAACTGGAGGATCATTGTTTATAGATGGAGAATAAATATTATGAAAAAAACTATCAGCAAATGATACATTTGCCCCAGCTGACCAGCATCTAGCTATTACAGAATGTTGGTTTGACAAAAATCTCTTTATAAACACAGGGAAGCCACAAGGTAAATAAGGTATTTGTGTTAAATATGGGCTACCTCCAGTATACACGATAGGACAATAACATTTCCTACAGGAATGAGTATTCACATTTATGTCAAGTGTAGCACACACACACACACACGCACATTATATGAATGCTGTGGTCTCCACTGATGAGAGCTAACAGGCTTGGGACTGTGAAGTCTTCCTGTTACATGGCTGGCATGCAGGTGAAAGAAGCAGCAGTGATGGAGTAGACCTGGTTTCTACATGCCTGCTGAGTGACCTCAAAAAGTCCCCGGGCCTCTCTGATTATTAGTTTCCTCATTTACCAAAAAATAGACATAATTATATCCCCATTATAAGATGGTAGTTGGAATTAAATAAAATAAAATGAAACTCGTTTAAAACTGTCCAGGGGAATTCCCTGGTGGTCCAGTGGTTAGGGCCCAGGTTTGATCCCTGGTTGGGGAACTAAGATTCCCACATGCCACGTGGTGTGGCACCAACAAAACAAAAAACTGTCTGTAGCTAGCTAAGTTGTTATTATGACAGCTGTTGTAAATACTATCATTGGTAATATTACTATTACTTCAGTCATGCTTATTTTAAGTCATTTGCTTATATTCACTGACTTTGGTTCACTGATGACAAATACTAGACATAAAATGAAAAAAAAGTTTTATTTTTAATGTCACAAATAGTCTTCATTTTAATTTGTTACACCTGATGTTATTTCGGGTTTACAATTATAAGCACTTTCATGTATTTGTTTAATCCTAAAACAACCCTAGGAGATGGTTGTGTTGTATCTCCAACTCACAGATGAAGGAACTGAGGTGCTGAGCTTCAGTAACTTGGCTAAGATCTCATATCTGGTAATAGTAACAATAATAAAAGCAAATGTTTACATGGGGCTTACCCTGTGCCAGCATCATTCTAATTGCTTCCATACGTTAACTAATATAATTCTCCTAACAAAGTTATAAGGCAACTACCTTTACTGTCCCCATTTCACAGATGACAGAACTGAGGCCCACAGACGTTAAGTAATTTGTCCAAGTCACAGAGCTTTAAACCTCTGGTGGCAGAGCAGGAATTTAAAGCCAGGCAGGGCCTTCCCTGTTAATTGAATGCTATACTAACTTTCACTTATTGGTGGCCTTTATCCAGCTCTCTATCTGCCTAAGTGAATTTTCTAGGTAAATGTTTATCACCTTAGTAACCAAATATTACTTCAGACACACTTTTCTCAAATTAATTAAAAATTCCCGGTCATTTATGCAAAATACACTATATACTGGGTAACTTTTTCCTGCTGGCCCAGGATCAATGTTATGGCTGCTGTGCTTTATCCATTCTGCCTCTTGTTTTTATTTCAATTTTTGTAGGAGAGTTTTTTAGTCTCTCTTCTAGATATGTGCCATTTGATTGTGATTTTGTCACTTTGACTCTCTTGAGGGTTGTGAAGCTAGACTCCCTGTCAACTATAACTATTCCTAATACAAGACTGAATAAGCTCTGAGTTGAGCCTCCCCCATGGATGTGAGTGCATGACATTTATTAATGACTGTTGCAGATTTCAGCTGAGATGAAGGGAAGTTTGACTTCTAGATATGAATGAGCAATCATTTTACAAACGAAAAACCATCTATTTTATTCAGTGCTCGTTTTCATGTTTTTTTTTAATCACACATGTCAGGCGGATATATGAGTACACATAGAGTTCACTTTCCTGTGGAAGACCAAGTCTCAAAAATGTAAGACTCATTTCCAAATCCAAGCCACATAACCTGTTCCCAAGGTGACACTTTCTATCCCCACACCCCCATCCTGCTTTATTGTTATCTCTTAACTTATTTCTCTCCCCCAGGTAAAACATAATAGAAACAGCTAACATGTACCTGGCACTTCCCATGTACCTACCATAGTTCTAGGAAATTTGTCTCTACTGATTCATGTAATACTCACAACAACTCCACTGTATATGTAAGGAAATTGAAGTGCCGAGATGAAGCAACTTGGCAGACGCCCTGTGTCCAGCAGTGGCAGAGCTGGAATTTGAACCCATGCACCTAGCATGAGTCTGAATTCTATGGACTCTGGGCTACCACCCATGGGATCCTGGGCTCTGAGGGCACAGGGACTTGGTTATGCTCCCTTCTGGACACCCAATAAACTTCTACCTCCTTTCCACCTCTCCAAGGGCTCCACTCAGTCCACTTTGACTCTGACCTCAAAGTCTGACCGGCTGAGACAGGCAGAGTGACATTCCAGGCCCTTCTTTCACTTACTTGAGACTTTACTGGTTACACTTTCTTTTGCCTCACCTTTATCTGGCAGAGCGCTCTGGATCCATCAGATGGTCAATAAGTTGTCACTGAATGAGTTTCTTACCTGTATCAGAACAAAGTTTGTGATCAAGTAGTATAGTGTGACTGGGTAGCAGGATGATGTCCTAGAAATTGTACTTGACTGAATTAAAAGATTGATTTTTACCTTTTGTGAGGTGACCATGGAAATTTCACAATTCCAACCTTCAGTGTTTCTTTTACTTCTTTTTTAAGACTATTTTTTAGGGCAGTTTTAAGTTTACAACAAATTTGAGAGGAAGCTACAGAGATTTCCCATATATCCCCTACCCCTACACCTACAGAGCCTCCCTCCTTACCAGAATGGTACATTTATTACCAAGAATGAACCTACAGGGACTTCCTTGGTGGCGCAGTGGTTGAGAATCTGCCTGCCAGTGCAGGGGACACGGGTTCGAGCCCTGGTCTGGGAAGATCCCACATGCCGCGGAGCAACTAGGCTCGTGTACCACAACTACTGAGCCTACGCGTCTGGAGCCTTTGCTCCGCAACAAGAGAGGCCGCGACAGTGAGAGGCCCGTGCACCGTGATGAAGAGTGGCCCCCGCTCGCCACAACTAGAGAAAGCCCTCGCACAGAAACGAAGACCCAACACAGCCAAAAATAAATAAATAAATAAATAAATAAATAAATAAAAGAATGAACCTACACTGACACATCATAATCACTCAATGTCCATAGGTTACCTTAGGGTTCACTCTTCATGTTGTACATTGTGTAGGTTTAGACAAACATATAATGACATGTATCCATCATTATAGTGTCACACAGAGTATTTTCACTGTCCTAAAAATCCTTGTGCTCTGCCTATTCATATCTCCCCCACCCTCAGCTAACCCCTGACAACCACTGATCTTTTCACTGTCTCTAAAGTTTTACTCTTTCCAGAATGTCATGTAGTTGGAATCATACAGTATATAGCCTTTTCAGACTGGCTTCTTTTCTTAGTAATATGCACTTAACTTTCCCCCATGTCTTTTCATGGCTTGATAGTTAACTTCTTTTCAGCAATTCCATTGTCTGGATGTACCACAGCTAATTTATCCATTCACCCACTGAAGGACATCTTGGTTGTTTGCAGGTATTGGCAATTGTGAATTAAGCTGCTACAAACATCCATGTAAATGTTTCTAGTTTTTAGACATGTGAAAATTTATTAAGTATAAGGCACTTGATATGGGTTATACACATTTAGTCTTTAATATAATCCTATGAGGTGGGGGTTATTATTAGCCCATTGTACAGATAACGAAGCCACAGATAAGTGGCCACAGAGCTAAAATGTTGGAGCCAGGATTCAAACCCACGCATGTCTGACTCAAAGCCTATCTCTTGCAAACTGCACTGTACTCTCTCTCTTTCCCATGTTAAACTTATGCCATATAACAACCATTAAAATGATTATGGCATGAAATACAGACTGTGAATTGAAATAGTTTCCAAACCAAGGATCTTGAAATTAAAGTAAAACCTGGAAGTTCAACATTCATCTTTTATAAGTGAAAGCTTTACTGGATGCTATGAAAAACAGTAACTTGTTTTAGAGAATCATTCATTTAACCAGTATTTGTTGAGCCCCTGCTACTTGCAGGGTGCTATGATAGACACAACAAATGGTGAGGAAGACAAACCTGGCCTCTGCGCTCAGAGAGAGAGTCTAGAGGAGGAAGCAGAAAAGCAATTAGGCAACATTCAGAGAATGACTGGGGAGTGAGAGCAGGGTTGGGGAAGGTGCAAAAGTGGAGTCCATCGAAGGCAGTGTGAGCAACAGGGGACATCAGCACACACAGGAGAGAATGTGGCATGTTCTGGGAACAAAGATGGAACTGCTGATGGACGGCCTAACTAAGAAGTGTGGATGAGGATGACAGGGAGTCTTGGCAGGAAGTGAAATGCCCTTATATGTTTTTTGGAAAGATCAGTCTAACAATAGACAGAAAAATGGATTAGATAGGGCCAAACTGCCATCAGGGAAGGTGGATGGGTGTTGAATTTAACCAAGAAACTGGTGGAAATTCTAATGCAGTGAGAAGGGATTTAGTGATGTGGGAATTGATTTGACAGCTATTAAGAAAGTATAGCCTTGATAACCGGTAGAAATGCAGAAGAGGCAGTAAGTGTCAAAGATATTGTCCAGATGTGGTTTTTGTATCTTGGTGCCCAAGACAGGGAATCCAAGGGCGAAGCACTCTGTGGGAATGGGGAAGATGGTGTTTAGGGTTGTGCACGTGTGGAGTTAACTCGCGGTTGGGTTTTGGGGTCTGGTGCTTAGTGGAGCAGCCTAGGCTGGAGGTGGAGGTTTTCAAGTAATCAGCTGACATGTGGTGCCTGAAGGCCTGGAACTGAACAGGCTCACTCACGTTGAGCAGAGAAGCAGAGGGACTGTCAGAGCAGCATCATAACATAAGGGGAAGGCAGAGAAGCGACGCCCATAAAGGGTTTTATGAAGGAGCCTCCGGAGTGTAGGAGCAGATTGGAAGAGACACACTCAGGCTTCCTGTAACCAGAATAAGTCCTTATGGAACTGAAAGGACCATCACGCATGGTTGATGGCACTTTCCCACCATCCATCCGCCAACACCAACCCGTCTGCTATGAGACAGGCTCACAGTGAATCCCGCACGCCCGACAGCCCGCACTCTCTGCCCTGCCTCCTGCCGAGGGGAGCTCACTCCGAGGCCTCGGGCTGCTCCACAAGCACCTGCGGACATCTCCCTGGAGACCCTGCCTGAAACCGCGCGCCGGCAGAGGAACGCCCGCTCCGGTCCCACTCACCGCGCCCAAGGGAGGGCCCCTCCTTCAGGCCAAGCTCGAAATCGCCCTTCTCATCGTCTCTGCTACTTACTGTCACGCTGCTCTGGATCGGGGGCCCGTCCTCCTCTCCCCTAGCCCGCGCCTGGTCCCCTCCACCTCGGGGGCACTGCTGCCAGCAGCACCGTTGGTGCATCAATCCAATCCTCCTTCCGGCCACGAAACCGGAGCGTCCTCAGCCAATGCCGACACCTCTTCTTCCACCGGCAGGGCACCCCAGCCAATCAGGGGTAGCCATGCTGCGGCCCGCCGAACGCCGTGGCGACGGGGACGCCGGCCTCGGGTTGCCGTAGCAACCGGAGACGCGCAGGGCCTGGCCGCAGCGCGCGCTGTCGGGTGGGGCTTGAGGGCCTGGCGGCGGCGGTAGCCTCCTCACCCCGACCTCGGGCTGCCTGCCACCCAGGGTTTCCTAAACGCTGTCGGTTTTTCTGGACTCGGTGTGCCAACCTTCAGTGTTTGAAATAAAATGGGTAGGAGAGAAAGCAGCTTCATTTTGGGGTGTTTAATTTCAATAATTGCTATGGACTAAAAATCAGTTATCTTCCAAAGCAGATACTTAGTTTGAAAAGGACCAACGGTACCTGCTGAATAGCTTTCGTGTAACGTGCAGACAGTTTCAGCGACTCTGGCGTGAAAGTACGAGTGAGCTGTGTGGGACACCTGTCACTAGTTCGTTTTGTGGCACTCGGCAAGGCTCTTCACCTTTTGTGAAAGTCTGAAGCTTATTTTTATTGAAAAAATTTTATTAAAGCTTTTTTTAAAAAAATACTCTTTACATTGTGAAGCTTCAAAAAATGAAAAATATTGAGCGCTTATTTTGTGCCAGGGACTGTTCCAGACTCTTTCCTCGTTATTTCACCTACTCTTCACATCATCTGCTTATTTTTTATTTATTTTATTTTTGGCTGCGTTGGGTCTTCGTTGCTGTATCCGGGCTTTCTCTAGTTGCAGCGAGCAGGGGCTACTCTTCGTTGCAGTGCACGGGCTTCTCATTGTGGTGGCTTCTCTTGTTGCAGAGCACGGGCTCTGGGCGTGAGGGTTTCAGTAGTTGAGGCACACAGGCTCAGTCGTTGTGGCTCACGGGCTTGGTTGCTCTGCAGCAGGTGGGATCTTCCTGGACCAGGGCTTAAACCCGTGTCCCCTGCATTGGCAGGCAGAGCCTTATCCACTGCGCCACAAAGAAGCCCCCATCTGGTTATTTTTCATCCTAGTTTAGAGTTGTAACATGGAGGCCCAACAGGGCGGAGCTGGTAAGTGATGGAAGCAGGGGAGAACCTAGAATTTCAATCCAGAGCCCAGTCTTAACCACCATGCTGTCTGTCCCCTGGACAATTTAATCTAGGACCTACTCAATCCCATCTTAATGTTGCTCCAAGTGCCCACAGGAATGTCAATTAGTGTGGTGATTCAATCTCCCAAAACCTGATTTAAAATGAATACAGTGAATGCTTCTGTGATGTTTCTCTCCTTTGAATAATAATGAAAAGTAGGCCTAATGGAATAACAACACTTAGGTTTGAGTACTTGAAAATACATATTTAAAACGAAAACAGTAAGGTACCATTTTGGAAATACAGAAAGGTGAGATGAAAGTCAAACTCAGGTGAATGGAGCAGAACTAATTATACTTCAGAGAACATAAAACCAGCAGAAATAATGTTACCAATCAAAACACAAAAAGTTGAGAGGGGAAGGCAGACTGATGCTGAGTAGAAAAAGTATTCTCTACAGACATTTTAAACATGATGCAGGAGACAAAATTACTCCTCTGAACTTTTCTTCATCAGAATATTGAATGTGCTTCCCACCTTTCTTCTCCTCTCTTAAAATAAAATCTTGCTTTGTCACAGCTTACCCTTCCCCCTCCCCATATCCTCAAGTCCATTCTCTAGTAGGTCTGTGTCTTTATTCCTGTCTTACCCCTAGGTTCTTCATGGACATATATACACTACCAAACGTAAGGTACATATAGCTAGTGGGAAGCAGCCGCATAGCACAGAGATCAGCTCTGTGCTTTGTGACCACCTGGAGGGGTGGGATAGGGAGGGTGGGAGGGAGGGAGACGCAAAAGGGAAGAGATATGGGAACATATGTATAACTGATTCACTTTGTTATAAAGCAGAAACCAACACACCATTGTAAAGCAATTATACTCCAATAAAGATGTAAAAAAATGAAATAAAATAAAATCTTAAACCAATGTTTTGGCCTTCCCTGAATGTAACTGAAAATTGCAGAGATGATTATGAAGCATGGGACACACCGGGCTCTCCAGGAGAGGAGCACCACACCCACCCAGGGCCCACACTGTACTCTGTGAGAAATATACACGACCCCAGAGGGGTCACGCCTGCATCAAGCTCATGGCTGATGTGGTAGGGTCCAAATCTGTAAGACCTAACATCCCCTTCTGGTATTTTTGAATACCCTTTTTACTATCCTGAGGTGAATCCACAGATAATGTAAATTACATACTTCGGAAGTAAAAGAGTGTAACGTGTAACTATAAGGAACGAATAAAATTAAGTTAAATAGGTATTAAAATAAATATTCAGAATCAACAAGAAGAAAAAAATAATTCATCGAATTTCTAAAATACCCCTAGATCACTGGTCTAGGACAAAAAAACAAAATGAGGGCATTTTTTTTTTGCAGTACGCAGGCCTCTCACGGTTGTGGCCTCTCCCGTTGTGGAGCATAGGCTCCAGACGCGCAGGCTCAGCGGCCATGGCTCACAGGCCCAGCCGCTTCGCGGCATGTGTGATCTTCCCGGAGCGGGGCACAAACCCGTGTCCCCTGCATCGGCAGGCGGACTCTCAACCACTGTGCCACCAGGGAAGCCCCAGACACACTCTTGTGTGGAGGCAGGAGAATGATCTTACAGAACACAGCACAAGGCAGAGCACAATTTGTAGAAAATGCAGAACTTAAATTGAGCTTTGCAAGAATAGCAGAGAAACAGAAAGGAAGGTTTTCCAAACAATAGGAATGTTTTCATTAAAAGCATAGAGGTAGTGAGATAAAGGTCACTGAACTGATACTGGAGAGATCAGATATACCTTAAGGAGCAAGATCAAACAAAAACTAGTGAGAAACTCCCTATTTCCCTTCTTCTCCCCACCCCCAACCCCCACAAAAATCTCAAAGTTCTGTTGATGGGAATAGTAAATTGACAAATTCATTGTGGGATATCAGAAACTTTACAGTGCAGAAAACACAGGAGGAAATTGTTACATACGTGCCTAATGGAAAACAAACCAAGGCCTGTCATTAGCTATTACTAAAAAAATTTCATAATGAAATTAGCCATTAAAAACAAAAAAGCCTTGAGTCTATGAAAGTTCAGTATTAACATGCTCATTACATATCGTGTAATGTGATGTGTGTTTATTACATACCCCATTGCAAAATTCTATTCTAAACAGATGTGTTTTAAAATAGGGAAAATAATGGATCAGCCTATCTTAAAAGGTTTTAATTTCAGTATTTCTTAACTATCAAAAAATCATTGTGAAACACACACTATTTTGTTTCGTCTTCTTTTCTCACTGTTTCCTCTTTTCTGTCTTCTGCTTAGGAAAATTAGGAGGCAGGAAATAAAAATCACTTATTTTTCTCCAACCCCTATCAGGTTCTCATGAGAAAGACATGCAGCTCTTCTAATATCAAAATAAAGACAATATTCAACAACTGATTCAGTAGACTTTTATTGATCTTTCAACTTCAATAACATCTCCAAAAATAGTTTTCTTCTAATATTATGAAACAGATTTGAAAGGCAGGATTATTCACATTACAGACTTGGTAGATACTTGTACTTCATATAGATGAAAAATATCACTTCTACATTTTAAATGTTTACTTTGGATTTTATTATAAAAGAAAACATTATCATTGTATAATTATAAAAGTCATAAAAATTAGAACTGTACTGTTATTATACCAAACTATCAAATACTGTATAAATGAACAATAAAATTCAATTTCTATTTATTTAAATGTAGTAAACATTGGAAGAGAACCCCCCTACAAAAAAAAAAAGCTCTTAATATGAAAGTAACAAAAGAAAAGCCACAACACAAGAATCATCAACGCACAAAATTCTGATTAAAAAACAACTGTTAACAAGTACTCTAAGACAAATGTAGAAGTCAATATATGCTAATTAAATTTTTAAAAATGATCTTTAGACAATTCCATTTCCAACTATGTTTTCCTATTATCGACACTCAAATTACTTTTTGAAAAGTTAGAAAAGAACCAACTTTACATTAAAATTGCCAAATTTTGAAGTATGAACACTTTTAAATTTTGGATGTCCTTAAACTCTTTAAGTTTACTTTCTAAAAAAATAATTGTTGGACTAAACCAAAAGACAGTTCACATAGTTCTACTGCATATGATAACAATGTTATAAATAAATTTAAAACATTAAATTATTTAATTTAAACATTTTTGAATTACAATGTTATATTAATGGCTTACACATCCAAAATCTGAGCACTTTAAAACAGGATTCACATGTTACACTGTTGAGCACATTTACAGAACTTATATACATGATACAATCCTTTAAAAACAGCAAGCTCTGGTGTCATACCTCTGTTTCGGAAACCCTTTTTACAGAATTTTGAACCTGCTTTTGCGAAAGGTAAAAGTTATAAAGCTATTATATATACATAAACTTTAGGTATATGGAAGGAACATTTTTTTTAGATGGAGAAAACGAAAGTAATTTTGAGTGGTAAAGAAATCTGCTTTATAAATACATGTGTTAGCACATAAAAAATTCTGTCCTACACATTTTATATGCTTGGCAAATATGAACAATGATATGCCACAGCTTTTTTAAACAACTTGAGAGATTTATGATTGACAACATCATTCACACAAGCATACTCACATATACAACACCCATTAGAATGATCGTGTGCCTCACTTCATATATCTAATATCATTAGAGAACATACAGCATCATCCTTTTATCATAAGGAAGTTTTTAGTTCATTGTCTTCTCAAAAGCGGCAATTTTAGAGTGAAATAGCATTCAAGTGAAAGTGAATTTCAGATGGTCAACATGAGGATGTATTACAGTCCTTGTAAACAGATGTCTATAAATAAATAAAATAGGTGGAGGAAGGAATATCCTGAGGTGGCCCTGCGGCCAGGGTACTCAGTAGCACTGAGCTCCATCCTGGAAACCAAGGCATCTGAAAAAGTGCAGGGCTGTTTATATGAATTTATTTTATAAATGGAATATGCACAGGTTTAATTCTTTTTCACCTTGAGGTAAATCAGTACATAGCAATTACTACTGCTCATCTATACCTGTTTAAGGCAACATTTAAAAAGCAATATATGTAGTAAATTACATTTTTCACTGTCTTTCAAAGAATGCTATCCATGATTATTTTTCAAAAATAGTGGAAAAATATCATAACCACATAAACAAGCTATTAAACATGAGTTACCTTTGCTTTTCAATGAAGTAGTCAATCAGATCATTTTGTAAGTCAAGTAGTCAAAAGAAAGCAGAAACTATTAACAATTAGAAACATAGTAAAAACACTGAGTGCAAAGCATTTTGCACGTCATGGTTTTTCTGGCACTGGACAACCAGTATTCATAAATAAAATCACATAAACACTATGATCCCAGGTAGATTTCAGTTCAAATTTTAAAATTACTTCCTGTAAAAAAGCACATTTGTTAACCCTGTGACATCCAGACACCAGGGAATGGTGTAAGGAAATCCTCTTGTTCAGGTTCATCAGGGGAGATACAAAATCATAGCAGCAAATACTGGGGTCTTTGGAAATGATTCTGCTGCTATGAATGAAAAGGAATCACTTCAATGGAAGCTCATAAACAGTAACAAGCACCGTGGGTAATACTCTCTCATCAAGTGCTGACAGCATCTCTCTTCTTTAGGCAGTACCAAATGGTGCCAGCTACATTTTCGAAAGAAAATCAGCTACATTTCCAACCTCCCATATGAGGCAGAAGTTGAATCCATTATTTTAACTAGAATCGGATCACATGGTCTTTAGATGTGGAAATTTTATTAGTTAAGTAGTTTAGAATGGATTGCTAGAATTGCTAAAATATCAGCTTTTGGTATCCATTATTTTAACTAGAATCGGATCACATGGTCTTTAGATGTGGAAATTTTATTAGTTAAGTAGTTTAGAATGGATTGCTAGAATTGCTAAAATATCAGCTTTTGGCATTGCTCATGATCTTCTATAAGATCAATTCTTCATACTTTTGTACTTTAATTAAAAATGATTAAAGGAAGCATCGGAATTCCATTAAAATTTTCATCCTAACATTCATGTTATTATTTTCGATATTTCAGTGGCTTCTCAATACTCATTTGGTTTTTAGAAATCATCCTCTTGCCAAATCAGTTTCACAACCCCATTCATCCAGTCCTACAGGCTTAACAAGAACAACATTTATTTATTTCATATGGAGGTAAAAGTATATAAAAGATGACTAAAAAGATTTGCTAGAAGTTAAAAAGACAGCTTAGAAAAGCAAAATCTAAATAAAACATACAAACACAAACTAGGAAGAATGTCATCGATCTGAGCTATACATAATAGGTCTAAATTTCTTTTAAAATACAAATATGGCAGTGCTTTATATCAAAGATGTAAAATCTATCAACTGCTCTCAGATAATAAACCATAAATGCAAGTGAGCACCAACTATTTATATTAACAATTTACTCTATATTTTTTACCTTTTCAAATGTTTATATAATATTTAAGCATCATATCAATTAAAATAAATAAAATATTTTAAAATGAAATCTATTAAATATTACCTATACAACAGAAAGAACAACGTAAATGGAAAATGAAAGGTAATTCGTAATAAAGTAATACTGATCTTAAACCCACTTAAGAGAATTCTGACTCCTGATTATTTAATCATACTACTTATAATAGAAAAATAATCAAGAACTTGAACCTGATACAAACTAAACCACATTTTAAGTAAAGGACAGCAAAGGCAGAGAATAGAGTGGGCATTTGGGGCTCTAATAGAGTACTAGGATTCAGAAAAAAATTTCTACAAAGGCAACAAAATTTAACTATCGTAAATTGGTATTTTATAGCTTTTAAAATTCATAAACTAATGAGTGGTATGGGAGTTAAATTATAAAATCACCTGCAATTATACTTGTTTATTAGAATGGAGGCCTAGATGCGGAGGTTTTAAAGTTTAAAATAAATTTCAAAAACATAAAGGTCAAAATTATAGTTCTTATCTAGAAAGTTTCCACTGTTCTACCTTTATAGCGAAAAAGTTCCCATCACCTGTGAAACATGATGGACATGCATGTAATGCAACACACACACAGCAGCCAGGATATGGCCCCATCTGTGCCCCAGCACTGGCAGAGACGCCCTGTTCTTCCCACAAAGCATTAGCAGAAAGGAAGTAATATGGGAACATTTCTAGCAACTCAATGAAAAAATTTAAATACGTATCACTTAAGGTTGGTATGGACTGCCACTGATGAACAAACAGATTTAAAGAAAAGTAGACTGAATGCATTTCCCCACATTTTTCTATTGCAGAACAGAAAAAAATTTTCCAACAGAAAAATAAATATTTGACTAGTAAGAATCATGTACCTCACTTCTAAGAGACCATTTCATTATATACACAGTCTCCATGGTGCTCCTAACAAACTTCAGACACTACTTCAAAAAACCCCATAGTCATGCATAAATGGCATGACATACAATATTGTTATATATAGTGACATGAAATATTATATATACATACATATATATGTATATATATCTATAAATAATTCCTCTTGGTTCAATTCTATAATGAAGTTTCAGCATCCATGTATTTCTTTGTTGGTTCATCTTCAAAACTTATTTTCACACTTACAGGTTTTTCAGGGCTATTTAAAACAAAGAATGAGAATAAATAATTTTGAAATGGCTAAATATTACATTCAAATATGGCCAACAGTAAATATCCATAAGAGCCTTTTGAGACAACTATTAATACCATAAACATACAACTTGCTACTTCTATCTTACTGCTTTCTTTTCATATCAGTAAACTTAACTGGAAAGGCAAATATTAAAAGTCTTAGTTTTTTAAAGATATTTTTGCCACTAAATTTCACATTTTTCTTACAACTGAAAAGGAGCTCCTTAAAATTGGTCAGTGTAAGATGACTGTGCTTGACAATAGTTTTACTTTATATATGAACAGTTGTAGCATCTGACTTTTATTTTCCTGACAAATTCATTAAAAATTAATCTTTGTCAATATAAATAAGCATCAAATAATTTCCTGCAAAATGTAACAAATCTTATCTTCCCAAATTTGGTTCATAAATACAAGATCAAAATACACTTCTACATTTTCAAGTTAATATCAAATACAATGATTCCATGTATATGGATTTAACTGATTAACTGATTTGATTTAACTGTAACATGAATATCTGGGCTTTGAAAATTTTGCAAAAGATAGAAACACACTATGGTTTGCTGCCTTCTCCAGACAAAACTGAAGGAGGATAACCCAAACATTTTTCTGTTCAACAATGTAACAAAACATTCCCTTTCTTCCCATGTGATTTTGAATTGAGGGGCAACCTGAATGAAAGGCAGAAGTATAAAAGACAAAATACTACTACTGTAAGGTCCTTCTATTTATCCTAACTATACTAACATTCTGGGCCAGGGGTGCTGACAAGGTGCGAAAAGTTACTAAGAGTAAAAAGAGTATCTAGTGAAATTCTGGCTGCATGAAATAATCCAAAATGACAAAAAGTTTAACTTAAAAACTTTTGAGATCAAAGGTAGAAGTGAAGTAAACAGTCTACATTAGAGAATTAAAACTCAAGAAATGATGAGAGAAAAGCCAAAAGAGTTGATAACTGAGATTAAGTAGGAGCAAGGTTCTAAAAGCAGGTAGGGAAAGGTATCTTGGGAGAAAAACCTAATCAATCATTATCAAAAGACAGTTGCCAGAAAGACAATAACGATTGCTTGCCTGGAAAAGTTTTAATTTTTGACACCCAAGCAGAATATACTGACACCCAACACAGCATCTGGCACAAAGTGTACACCAAAAAAAAAATTGTTGACTATGAATGACTGAGTACTCTACAGGATAATACCTAATTTCTCCAGAGACCTAAGGGATCAACATACTAATGATTATCAAGCCAGAATTCCTGAGGTTTAGGTCTTGAAGTGAGTGGGAAAGAAAGAAAAAAGGGTTATTACATAACAAGAAATATAAGCAAGGGGTTATGAAACAGTTGTGTAATACATGGTCCATTATAAAACTGAATGGCCTTTACTCCCATGGATTAAATTTCTTACAAATATCTTCTAGGAAAATGTTTACCTCGCCAGAAGAAATAGTAGGCTGAAACAAAGCAAAACAAAAGAAAGCCTTTTTTTTTTGGACCATCAGAAAGCATGATTGAGGTAGTATTCTATTTTAGTATTCAATCCCTAGTAATTATCTTTCTTTATATGGCTTCTGATCTTTTATATATTTATTCCTTATGTATATATTCATTTTTATTACAAAACAATTCTTTTTTGAAATAGGCAACTATAAATTTAAAAAATAACAAAACAATCAGCACGTATATCTGCTTCCAGTATACATGAAATGATGGATAGATGAAAGGAAGAAGGAAGAATAAGAGGAAGAAAAAAAGGTTGGTTTTGTTAAGTTAAGACAATGGTTTTCCTGAATAGCTATCCATAAGTAAACTGAAAGTTGGCTATAGTTAGAAAATGCATAAATCATTACAGCTACCTCGTGTTAGATCTGGTTACTTTGGCATTCTCAGTATTCATGGACAGTGCCTTCCACTGTGCAGTTTTGGCCATTTCATCTGATATGTTAACAACTGAGGGATCAACACTGAAGAACAAATACACTTTCTGGTTAGTATTCAGTACTTGCAAAAGCATTAATATTGTCATTCCTATTATCTATATCATATTTGCTTTCATCAACTTAAAATTGAGAAAATTCTTTGTCATGCACTTAAACCAAGGTCTAGCAAGATAGCAGTATTTTGGAGTTCTATTATAAAGGTCTAAAGGGGAATTGCATCTTTCTTTATAATCAAAACTAGCAATGAGACTAATTAAATTGGCAATGATGCCCAAAGGTGATTATCTTGGCTATAAGTATATTATTGAAATAACATAAAGGAATATATTAATGTGCTTATAAATATAAAAAGTGATACTGCCTCAAGTCAGTTAGAAAACTTTTATAATCTGCGCAAATTTCAACTGCAGCAAACAACTATCCAAAGTATGTAAAGAAAAATTACAATTAGGATTTAAAAAAATTTTTTTCATAGCTTTTTTTTTTTTTTTTTTTTTTTTTGTGGTACGTGGGCCTCTCACTGTTGTGGCCTCTCCAGTTGCGGAGCACAGGCTCCAGACGCGCAGGCTCAGGCTCAGTGGCCATGGCTCACGGGCCCAGCCGCTCCGCGGCATGTGGGATTTTCCCGGACCGGGTCACGAACCTGTGTCCCCTGCATCGGCAGGAGGACTCTCAACCACTGCGCCACCAGGGAAGCCCTTTTTCATAGCTTTTAAAAATCATTAAAAAGAATTCTGGGAAATGGGACACTTTAAAATTAGAAATTAAAATACTTCAACAGATAACACACAAAAAAGGTTTATAAGTACTGCTTTTAGCTGGTATTACCATATCAGTAATATTTTTAGTATGAAGGTGTTACTATATAAAATTTATCAAAATCCAAATACTGTCCTTTCATTATAAGAAACAAATGTAACCATTCCATGTCTCTGTGAAATATTGCAAAAATTACCTCAAGACCCCAAATCCAATAATGAAGATATCCATAATAATTTTGGGCTCAAGGTTGTCAGTTTGGACATGAAAGTACTAGGAAGTTAACAGGAATATATTTGCTAGTCCTTTTTCTTCACCAAAAGGAAAACATTTCATGCAAACAAGCGACAAATACAAATGTCAAATGAGATGTTAAATTAACAATGTGCTGGCAGCCAGGTTATAAATGACTAAAGAGCAGTCATCTGTTCACACTTTAAATCTGCATGTCGTTTATGATGTAAGACTGCAGTAAAGAGTGAAGCGGCCACTGGAGACTCTCTAGGAATGGCTGCTTCACCAAGTGAAGTTTTTAAAAGTGCACAAATTTGGACACCCAAATTCACCATGGCAGAGCCATCCAACTTGAAACCCTGTCTACCCCAAGAAAACGTTTTTTTGCTCAGTTGCCAACTTCAAATAACTGAAGAGAGAAGTCCTTGAAGCACTTTCTAGCTTCTAAATGATCTTCTCTAAGAACTTTTCCGTTAGTAGAAATTGAGGCCTTTTTTGAAGAAGGTATACATTTTGTTTTTCCCCAAAATAAAACTAGATGGGAAAAATTTTGTCTACATTAAATAAATTATTTTCATATTTTATAGGACTTTATGGTTTCCAGATGCTTTCATATGTTATCTTACTCTATTTTCATGGCAAGTAATCCAAAGCTACTTAAGATTTAAAATTCTGGCAAATAAACAGGTCAGCCAGTTCCTGGCATTCTGGATGTTCAAGTTTTAATTCAAATGACATTAATCATGGTTCACGTCATCATTTAAAAGACAAAAGTAAATATACATATACTCATTCTTTTTGTTAAATATTTGACAGTGTAAGCATGGACTCCATTTAAATTTGTCAAGATCCATGTGTAATCACAGTGAGAAAGAGATAATGCAGGACCTACAGAAATTAAGTGGCAAACAATCTCAGCAAACTGGTGAGTCACCAGTAACTATCATAGCAGTTCCTACACTCTTTTTAGCAACAAAGTCAATACATTAATTCATTCAACAAACATTTACAGAATCTAGAGAAGCAGAGCACTCTATTTGGATATATCAAAATGTCTATACCTGGCATTTAATTTGAGGTATATACAAATTTGAGGGAAAATCATGAAAGGTGACAAAGAATAATACCAATGATACAAGTTAATACCAATGACAAAAGAGAAAAATTACTTGTGAATTCATTTATCAAAACTAATCAACATGTACAAGTCCAAATGTGCCCTTATAAAAACTATAAACATAAGTTAGAAATGAAAAAAGGTTGAAGCAAGATAATTAAATATCAACAAACATTTTCCATTAACTGGTCAAGGAAGGAACCTATATATATTCTAAAACTGATTTTTCTTCTATAAATGGCCAGTCATAAATAGAATAAATGTGTATAAGAATCAGGTGTACATAAATAATAGAGGTTTTTAATCTACAAAAAAGCTTACATTTCCCAACCTCTGTATTTAGTTCTTAGATTCAAATATAAATCACCAAAATCATACATGATAAACTATATATGAAACTTAATTTTTCCCTAGTATGAGCCCTCACTGCCAATGCTCAAATCACACCCTTGGAAACCGCAGGAGAGTTCTAGGGCCTCCAAACATAGTCACATTGTCACAGGTTATCAAAAAATGGATTACAAATGTTTATTTTCCAACATACACCAACCCCAGTCATAATGAAAGGCAGAAAAAAAAAAGCTGTACTACTGAGAGAATGGGAATATTCTAAGACTGATTTTAAACTTCACTGAAACAGAAGGAGTGATGAACGACAAGACAATCTCTGCTTGGCATGGATGCCAAGGTCTCCTTCACTCCTTCCTACAAGTGAGAAGGGGGAAGAGCCAGTGACTTTCTTTTCCACCTACAGGAAGCCCTCCTTTAGCCCACATGTCAGATGCAGTGTTTGTCATCTTTTAAAAAACAGGTAACACGACTTTAAAGAAACATTGCATGGCTTATTCATGCATCTGACATGTAAATGAAGCACATTTTAAAGGATGAAGCTGCATCTCACCTGTATTTTAGTGCCTTAACTGGAATCTGCAAGAGGCTTCCCCCTTCAAATGGAAGATGCACAGTATCTTCACCAGCTTGAAGCATTCTCTCAGCTTCCTTTAAAGCACATACATGAAGAGATTACTTTTCCCAGAATATTTCCAGGAGGACCAATTAATATATTAATATCTTAAAGAATCAGAAAACCAAACTGACATTATTTAATCTGCCATGACGGAAAATTTTACCATGAACACATACTTGTAGCACAAGCTGAAAACCACTTGTAAAGATTAATTTTAAGAGGTTGTAACTTTCACCTCTGTAAGTTAGTCACTGATACTGTTTAAATATCAATTTAGCTACATAAATTTTATTATCAACTATGACATAGGCATACAATGAGTGACAAAATTTTGTGAAACCTCATAACTCTCATTGTAATATAAGCAAAAGCTCACTTGGATAAGGCAGGGTTTCTCAATCTCAGCAATACTGACATTTAGAGCCAAATAATTGTCTGGGAGGCAGTCCTGTGTATGCAGGATGTTCAGCAGGCCACTAGATGCCACTAGCAGCCCCTTTTTGACCATCAGAAAGTCACCCCAGGTTGAGAACACCCTAGCTATGAAACACCCAAAATCATGACACAATTATAATGGGGAGGGGTGGTCAGTAAAGGAAAGACAGAAAGAGCATTCTCTCCTCTGTCTTACTGATAGAAATCCCACTACTTGGGGGTGGCGATGCACCCACTTTTAACAAAAATAATAAAAGATAAAAAAATAAAACCTAAACTAAATTTCCCAGCACTCCTTGCTACTCAGTGTGGTGCCAGTGGAAATCCCTGCATGCCATTTCTGGAGGGCAGGGTGGAGATATCCACGGTCTACCTCCTGCTGTCTCTGATGCTGACATGACAGCTCAAACTCAGCAGCCCTTCTGACCTATCAGGGGATTCTGAGGATGAAAAGTCTATGCCGAGCTGGGAGAAAAGCAGCAGAGTTCCTGATAACTTTGTGGAGCCATCACACCAGATCACTTACTTTCAAGATTCCTTTTATAGGAGAAAATAAGCTCTTGTGTTTAAGCCAGCTTTACTTTTGTTTTGTGATATGCAAATAACCTTATTCTCCCTGATACAGGAATAAGCAAGCAATTTTACCTAAGTATTTTATAAATAGATTATACCCTATTTGAAAAATCATCAAGTTCATAAACATTTACATACATATATAGCTTTGAAGGAAACAAAGCTATTAAAAATTTTGGAGACTCAATTCAAATGTTTTAATTAGTGTCCTAATTAAAAAGTCAAAATTTTTGTTGAAAAGTAAATATACAACCAGTAATTTTGCCATAAATCAGCACTGAAAAATCAATCGAAACCATGAAAAAATGCCAGCAAGCCCTAAACGCATTTGTCTGCAAAACTTTAATAAATGCTTTTCCATAAATACTATGCAATATAAGTTATAAATTATGCTGATTTCCCTCAAAAATTAGAAAAAAACCCCAGCAATTCTGAGATCTATTTAAATAGGACCACAACTTTAAAAAATGTATATCTTCTTATCTTTGATTTTCAAACAATATTCTGAATGGGAAAATTAAGTGAGGCACTAAAATCAACAAAATCGCCTATGCTACATACTCAAGTGTTTTATTTGTCCTTCTTACTAGGTTATAGTATTGAGCTGGTTATTTAAAAAAAATCAAATTCAGAAAAGAGTATTTATGTAAATCTCAGTATACAAATCAACTAAGGGTACATAATATTGAATATAAAAACTAAAGTTTTACTATACTTTCTGTAAAAAGATATTTACTTAAAGTCCTTTTTGTCCTTACACTGGGTTGGCCAAAAAGTTCATTTCCATAAGATGTTATGGAAAAACCCAAACAAACTTTTTGGCCAACCCAATATATGCCAGATTATTAAAATGCTGTTAAAATTAAAATGTATGCTAAAATGTACTTATGTACATTTAACATAAATGTACATAAAGGCAAGGGATAAAGGCAAGTTGGTGAAATGGGTAAGAGCCTGTGTTTAGGACAAACTACCTACTAACCTCTCTCTCTCTCTCTCTCTCTGTTTCCTCATTTGTAAAGTGGGGATAATAAAAGTACCTACACTTTAATAATAAGGTTCTTAAGAGGACGAAAGGAGTTGATTCCATCAGTGACTATAATAGTGCTTGCTACTTGGTACAAAATATTAAACAATAAGTGAATAGTGTATATTTAAAATTCTTTTTTTACCTCTTTCTCTTTTTTCTTTTTGTCATCTTCTTTCTTTTTCTTACTTTCTGGCATGAGATCATCAAGCCAACTAAGCTCTCTCTTTGTGAAACACAGATCCATGAGTTTGCGTACAAAGACTAACGCAAGAACCTTTAAAAAGTGATGGAGAGAATATTAACATCTAAAAATATGCAAATTATATCACTTGGAGAAAAAGTATTTATTAAATCGTAAATTGAAAAGTACTTCACATATTTTATTTTAAAATGACTTCATACACCATCTTATTTCAAAGAAAGTGAGTCACCTATTTATCTTTTTCAACTTTCTGCTCAAAGACATAAAGGAAATGACATTTTTAGCCTTTTCCTATATAAATCCCTTGAACTGCATAAAACTATAAAGCAGATTAAGCATGATGAGTGTCTTCACAAACATGATTATTAATTTTTATGATTACTTTACATTATGTACATTATTTAAGTAGATATAATTTTTAAAAATCTCTTCAGCAATGCATTAGAGAACCCATTTTCCAGCATTAGGTTTTAACTTTCAAATTATATTAGTGAAAAAGACACGTTATTCTTTAATTTGCTTTCCTTTAACTGCTGCTAAGGTTGAAGATGTTTTCAAATGTTCACTGGACATTTGGATTTCCTCTTCTGTTTTTTTTTTTACTTTATTTAAAAAAATTCTTATTTTATATTGGAGTATAGTTGATTCACAATGTTGTGTTAGTTTCAGGTGTACAGCAAAGTGATGCAGTTATACATATACATGTATCTATATTCTTTTTCAGATTCTTCTCCCATAGAGGTTATTACAGAATACTGAGTAGAGTTCCCTGTGCTATACAATAGGTCCTTGTGGATTACCTTTTATATGTACAATAGTAGTGTGTATATGTTAATCCCAAACTCCTAATATGTCCCTCCCCACCACCTTTCCCCTTTGGTAACCGTATGTTTGTTTTCTATGTCTGTGAGTCTGTTTCTGTTTTGTAAAGAAGTTTCTTTGTATCATTTTTTTTTAGATTCCATATATAAGTGATATCATATGATATTTGACTTTCTCTATCTGACTTACTTCACTTAGTATGATCATCTCTAGGTCCAACCATGTTGCTACAAATGGCATTATTTCATTCTTTTTTATGGCTGAGTGACATTCCATTGTATATATAAATACCACATCATCTTTATCCATTCATCTGTTGATGGACATTTAGGTTGCTTCCATGTCTTGGCTATTATATAGTGCTGTAATAAATACTGGGGTGCATGTATTTTTCAAATTATGGTTTTCTCTGGATA
Source organism: Monodon monoceros (assembly GCF_005190385.1). Lineage (NCBI taxonomy): Eukaryota > Metazoa > Chordata > Mammalia > Artiodactyla > Monodontidae > Monodon > Monodon monoceros. The sequence goes on from NW_021703780.1 coordinate 46,759,977, forward strand.
CATGCCCAGGGGTGGGACTGCTGGATCATACAGTAGCAGCTCTATTTTTAGTTTTCTGAGGAACCTCCATACTATTCTCCATAGTGGCTGAACCAATTTACATTCCCACCAACACTGAGGAGGGTTTCAATTGACTTCTGTTCATGAATTCCTAAAAGTTCTGTGTAGTTTGGACAGAAACACTTTATCTGTCTTATATGTTACAAATATTTTCTCCCAGTTCACTATCTGATTTTAATAAGGACATACAAAACAATTATCATGTAGTCAAATATATCATCTTTCTTTTACTATTGGATTTCTCTACCTTCTTTGAAAAATTACCTTCAATCACTGGATTATACAAATAATCTTCAAGATTTTCTACTACAATTCATTTTAACATTTAAATCCTGAATTGATTTATTATTTCTTTCTGAATATGATAAGATAGCAACTTTATTTAGCTCCCAGTATTCAGTCAAATCTTCTAATACTATATACTAAATTTTCCCATTTAAATGAATTACCGCCTTTAATGAAATAATCCGCTTATGTTATTCAGGTGGTAAATTCTCATATATCCTCACAAATTTCTGGACTCAGTCTGTTTTTCTGATCTATTTGTCAATTCCTATGCCAATTTCATAATGTATTAGCTATGCTGACTTGACAGCAATTTGTAAATACTCAGTTATCAAAACACTATGGTGGGCTTCCCTGGTGGCGCAGTGGTTGAGAATCTGCCTGCCAATGCAGGGGACACGGGTTTGAGCCCTGGTCTGGGAAGGTCCCACATGCCGCGGAGCAGCTAGGCCCGTGAGCCACAACTACTGAGCCTGCGCGTCTGGAGCCTGTGCTACGCAACAAGAGAGGCTGCAATAGTGAGAGGCCTGAGCACTGCGATGAAGAGTGTCCCCCACTTGCCGCAACTAGAGAAAGCCCTCGCACAGAAATGAAGACCCAACACAGCCATAAATAAATAAACAAACAAATAAATAAATAAAAATAAAGGAATTCCCTTTAAAAAAAAAACAAAACACCATGGTATTAGCACAGGAACAGTCAAGCCCCTCACCCCCGCACCCAGCCAGGAATTCTGAATTATAATTATCTTTGTTTTGTTATTCTCTGGTATTTATTATATCTTTATCTTTTCATTAATATACAATTTACATATAGTAAATAAAAAAATATCAGGTGTAGAGTTTAATGCTTTTGAAAAATACATGTACTCTTGTAAAGCAACCCCAGTAAGATACAGAATATTTCTACCATCCATGTTGTTGTGGCTCTGGTATCTATTTTTCTCTATAAACTTTAAAATTACCCAGTTCACACTGATACCAACCCCCCCCCACACACAAACACACATGCAATAAAACTAGTAGGCTTCATACTTGGAAGTGACATTTTTATAATACTAAGTATGCAAAACAAAGAACATGGTATATATTTTTGAATATTTTTTAGTGACTTTTCACTATTCATTTATAATTTAATTTATTTGTGATCAGGGAATATTAACTGTATAATTTTCACAGCTTTTTAATTTTTAAAGATTTTCTTTTTGGCCATGTACATAAACCAACTTTTGCATAATATTTACAAAAGGATGCATGTTCCCTATTTGCAAAATGCAATTTTGAAATGTGATAATTTAAGGATTAAATTATGAATAATTATTAAAGTATATGATAATGTAATGAATTATTAATATCATCTATAATCTTTATTACTTTTTGACTTCTAGATCTATTAATTTCTGAAAAAGATGTACTGAAATAGCCTATTAAAGAAACATGTTGCTCTGGTTGCTCTGCTTTTTAAGTTAGGCTATCATATTTGCTTCATAAACGTCCTAAACTCTGAAATTGTTTAAAAATACGGAACAGTGTTCTATACCCAAGGACTAAAAATCAAAAACAAACCAAAATTAGAAAATGACAAGCAAATTCAATTTTGAAAACTATTGGTTTCATAGCTAGAAAGGGCTAATTCACATTTCAAAACACCTAAGGTGATTAAAATCCTTTTCTCGAAGTCAATTATAAATATAAGTACTATCAAAACACACAAAAATGTTATTAATTAGTGATAAAGTCTGAAAAAAATAAAAAAAACAACTTACCATCATGGGGAAAACTACTGCAGCAGCCGAAGCTTTTATCACCCACAAGAGGATCAGACAGGTGAGCTGGACGACTGTGAAGACGTGGACCTTCCAGAGGGGCACATAGCGGAGGTAAATCAGGTCGGGCTGGTGCTTAGCGGGCATTCCAAATAATTTTATACGGTCAAAAAACTGGATATCGAATGGAAAGCAAAACAAGAAAAAGTTTTCAACAAAAATATCATTTCTGTTACTTAGGAAAAGAAATTGTATTCTGCTTTAGGGTTTTGTGATTTAAACTCTAACTTCCCTGATATGCCGTGATAACACAGGAGAATGTTTCAGTTTACAACATCTTGATCCAAGGAGAAAAAAAAAATCAAGGCAACCACTTAAACAAATGTAATTCATTAATCAGAAAACTCAAGTCAAAATGTTTTAAATTGGGGAATTAAAATATTTTGATAAATTTATCTGCTATAATCAAATGTACAAGTCATTTAATCTCTCTGACCTTGTTTTCTAATATGTAAAATAAAAGAGTAACAATCTCCCAAGGTACTTTCTAAGTCTAACATTACCAATTTTATGAAAATAACCTGAGGTAACAATTACTAATTTTTCACCCACTGAAAAGGAAACTATGAGCCAATTCCTTGGTCCTTTTGAGCTTTAATTTCCTCATTTATAAACCGGGAATAAGATCAGCCCTACATAACTCACAAAATTGTTGTAAAACAATCAGCTGAGTCAATGAGATCATCTCTTGACCACTGGAGAGTAGATACTGGACTGTGTTGAAAAAAAAAATGCTGGTGCATCTGAGATACCCGGCAGCCGGCAGCTGGGGACCACACGCTGCTCACGGCCGGGACTGGGTGAGTGGTGCCAACCCTGCCTGAGCAGCTACACGTTCTACACTAAGGCTGAATTCACACAAATCCAAATTCATTCTATCAGCTTGTTTCCCAAGAAATACTATAAATAAGACAAAACAGAGTAGTGAAAACACTCGATTCTAGCCTTGGCTCCATTGCTTACTTAGTTAAAAACCTTCAGTAAGTTTATTTCTGTTTCATGATTTACAAAATTAGTGTTTCTTCCTTTCATATCCCAAAGTTGTTTTGAGGATCACAGAAAATCATCTGTATACTAGGCTCTATAAACTGTACTGCACCGTACAAATAGCAGGTATTACCATGGTTATAGAAGACTAATATCTACATTTTCTTTTTAAGCAACTGAAATTACTGTTCTAACATGTCAGAAATAGCCCCTTTTCCCCCATTCCAATCCTTTTGATCCTCCCTCTTACTATACTAGTCTTCATTGATAGTTACCTTTCATTAGCTTCAATTAAAAATAGGTAAGGACATAACAGTTCATGATCTCACTCTCAGGGGGAAAAAAATGTTCAGTAAGCAATAATTACTTGGAAAATGTGGATTTGAAGTCACTAGTTAACCTGCCCCCAAAATATCAGAGAATAAATCACTACCATCAGAAAAACAATCATTGCAAATATAAAATGTTTAAGTTTTTTTTACAAAGTTATTAAATGCTTAAGACTTGCCTGGATTCCTTTTAATGAGGAAACTCCCATATAAAGGAAAACACCATACAGAACAGGCATTGGAATAAACTGTAAGTAAAATGACCACAATTAGAACCCATGTTACCAGAACAATTTCACATAAAAAATACATAAAAACATAGTCAGTGCCTATGAGATAGAGTTAAAAGATCTTTCAGTGATGAGACTTTTCTATAACAAAGAAAAATGCTAGTAAACAATAACCTCCTTGAAGAATCATTTACCATCTACATGTTCCCTCCTAAGAAGGGACTGTGTTCCGTGGTTAAGAGCAGAGGCACTACAATCAGACTACTTGGCCTAAAAACCCAGTTTACCTCTTCTTGAACCTTAATCCCTCTGTTTTAGTTTCTGTATCAGATTGCCTTGAAGATTAAAAAACTTCAAATTCATAAAATATTCAGAAAAGCACATGGTACATATCAATCACTCAAAAAGTGTTAGCCATTATTATTACTATCACTACCCCTACAGTGACTGCTATACAATACCATTTACAATACGTATAATAAATAAACAACATCCTGAAAAAGAATGTCCTTGTTACTTTGGCAGTTAAGGGGATCCCAAACTGCCTACCTAGTCCATGCCCAGGCATCCCACAGGAAAGCCAGCAACAGGCCCCATTCATTGATTCAAACACCACAATCAGCACTCACCCAAGGGAGAGACCTATAAGGAAAAAAGACCTAACAGCCAGAGGAGAATCACACTCATTCTCTAGTAAGCAACCTCGTATGTCCTTAACTAAGGACCGTGGGAGAAAAGAAAACATATCAAAAATCTAATCAGTATCCTCAGGGAATCTCAAGAAAATATTTAATACATAAAGCAACTTCAGAATGCTACGAGAAATGAATAACCAGAATGAAAAAAAAAAACTCCCAGAAATTAAAGATACAATTATCAAAATAATTTAAAAGAATTTTGTAACAACGATTTTGATAAGACTAAAGAGATCAATAAAATGATAAAGAAAATAGAGGAAATTTTAACAGTGAGAGAGAGTAGAGGAATGTAACAACATATCTGGAAAGTCTAGTATCTGTCTAATTGAAAGTGAAGAAATATCTAAGAGAAAATAAAGAAAAGGAAATGAACAACTGAAGAACATTCCTACAGTTAAAGGCATAAGTTTCTAGAGTAAAATGACCCACAGAGAGAGAAGCAAGGTAAATTAAAAGTTTCTATTTACCTAAATATCCTAGTGAAATTTCCAAACTCTAAGAGTAAAAAGGACATTTTGGTAGCTTCTAGAAAGGAAAAAGATGCTTCTGAAGACACAAAAACCAAATAGATATCAGACCTCTTACTAGAACCACTGATCTCTAGGCAACAATAACTTTAAGACTCAAAGAAAAATAAATTTGAAACTTGAAATGAATATCCATCTATCAATCTTAGAGGGTAATTTTGAAACATGCAAGAACTATGAAAGTTTACTAATTATGGTACCAGACATGAAAAAATTACTCAAGGAATTCCTTTAGAGATACAAAAAAGAAATACAAGAAAAAGTGGAACCTGTATATGTACTTTTTTTTAAGTAAGAGAAGTCAACAAATATTAAGAAAACTTCTCAGGTCTTGCGGCTTGGACTATTATTCTGAAACCGCAGGAGTTTGGGGAAATAAGGGTTATTTCTGCCTCCACGCAGGCTGATCACACCGCCTAGTCCTCAGCGAATATTTATTTCATCATAATACTGATTACGTGTTCCCAGAGGGCTTACATTGCTATAATTTAACTTACAGAAAAAGCACAGAGTGTAAATGTTGGTAACCTTTACAATAATAATAAAACTAAAAACACAGCCAACCAAAAACAACTGATGAAAGGGAGAATGGGATGTTTGGGGTAAATCCTCATGAAAGACATAAACTTAGGTCAGAGGCTCTCAAGTTTTTGGTCTCAGGACCCCTTTATACTCCTAAAAAGTACTGAGGACCCTCCCCCCAAATACTTTTACGTGGATTATATATATATATATATATATATATATATATATATATATATATAGAGAGAGAGAGAGAGAGAGAGAGAGAGAGAGAGAGAGAGAGAGAGGGAGAGGGAGAGGGAGAGGGAGAGGGAGAGATAGGTATAGATATATAAATAGGTACATAGGCATGTGGGAAATAGATATTCACCATATTAGAAATTAAAAGAAAAATTTTAAATAGTTTTTTAATTTTATTTTTGGCTGTGTTGGGTTGCTACATGCGGGCTTTCTCTAGTTGCAGAGGGCAGGGACTACTCTGTGTTGCAGTGCACAGGCTTATCATTGCAGTGGCTTCTCTTGTTGCAGAGCACGGGCTCTAGGCACACGGGCTTCAGTAGCTGTGGCGTACGTGGACTCAGTAGCTGTGGCGCACGGGCTTAGTTACTCCACAGTATGTGGGACCTTCCCAGAACAGGGATCAAACCCGTGTCCTCTGCATTGGCAGGCAGATTCTTAACCACTGTGCCAGCAGGGATGTCCCAATAGTTATTTTTAAACTCATTTTGAAATAATAATAAACCTATTACAAGTTAATATAAAAAACATTTTTACTGGAAAACTATAATTTCCAAAGAACATAAGATTAAGTGAGAAGGATAGCGCTGTTCTGTATTTCTGTAAATCTCTTTAGTGGGTGGCTTAACAGAAGACGACTACACTCTCATATCTGCACCTGCATTAAATCTGCTACAATACATCGTTCTGGCCAAAGTCTATGAAGACAACCTGGCCTCAACACAGTCACATAAATGGGAAAGAGAGGCTCCTACAGACCCCGGACAGAGTGTCAGGGACTCCCAGAGGTCCTTGAACTAGACTTTAAGAATCACTGTCTTAGGCAAAGAGATTCAGTCTAAAGATAATAAAGTGAAAAATAAAATTATAAAAGTATATAAATCTATAATGGTGTTAACTAACAAAATAACTTAAAAAACAAAGGAGTAAAAAGTTTACCTCTGGAGAGCTGCTTTTGGAAAGTGAGAGAAAATAGACTTTTTATTTTAGAGCTTCTTGATATTCTACTTGAATTTTTCTGCCTATATGCAGTTAATACTTAAAAATTTTTAGAACTACTTAAAAAATGTAAAGGGCAACCTTCATCAGGAGACGCAGCATCCCCATAAGACTGCACTACATATTTCTCCTCTTGTCCCAAGCACCTCTAACAATATACTCACCACTATGCAGTAATTGCCCATTTGCCTGTTTCACCAAGTAGATTGCCAAGTTTTTCAAAGTAGACAATAAAGTGTCCTATTTATTATTGTTGCCTCAGTACTTAATAGCACAGAAAGTACTCAACAAATATTTGGTCAATTAATTGGCTCCATGAAAGGAGGCCAAAGAATTCTAGTATTAACTACAATTCTTTTAGTTAATATGTAACATACACACATACACACTCCACGTTTGTACCCTAATTTATAAATAGTTTACAACTTTTTACTTATTTTCTTTACAACAAACTGAAACACCAAAAAACATGGAGTTGAGCTCTTCCATGATGAATAGAAGATTTAAGATTAGATACTTAGCTACGTTTGCTATGGTTATTGTTTTTTAGTAAATCACTAGATTAGCTAGAATGTGTACAGTAAAGATCAGATGTGACTAAAAGACGTTTATCATAAAGTATAATTTCTTACATGCTTCATTTATAGTATTAGCTCTTTTTGTTTTCCTAATGAGTGATACTACTCATATTTCATTTAATACATTCATTTCATTAATACATTCTTTGTCAGGAAGAATGTATTAATTCAATTAATAGCAATATTATTTTTTACATTGTGGTCAAATAACTGTTTCATCTATCTGTCAATATTATTTCCTCTAATCTGCTTATAAAATCCTCTGGTATATTCTTCTTTTAGATCATAACTAAGCCATGGATTAACTCCTTCCTAAACTCTAATAGTCTTTAATATTACCCTTTTACATTATTATTAGTTTGTTTGTTTAAACTACATTATTTTTTAAAAGGATACAATCTCTAACACTGATGCCTACTACACTAACCACCATTCCAAAATATTATTTTCCAAGTAAATTCTAGGAAATGAAACTAATTTTAGATATTTTAATGTTTCATTTTCATACAACCAAGTATAAATTTTATGATAAAGATTTTAAAACATTGCAATAAAGAGATTTTTACCTTTAGTACTGAAGTCATGAACACAGACAGGCCCATTAGAATAAAAATCATTAGCCCTGTAACCCGCTGTTCACGAATTCCCAAAAACTTGGGTTGTTCCCCTGGAGCAGAACATTCAGATTCAACTTTTAGGCTGTTGACATGACTTATTGACAACACTGTTGCAGCCACAAACCATGGAAGTCCCATGACAGAGCAAACTCCCAACATAACACCAACCACGAGCAAGTCAAGGTGATAGCCAGCTCCTTTCTGAAAAGTGAAACAAACATGAATATTTGTAAGCCTATATTGTTCTTTTAGGTTAAAACTCTATACTACTTATAAAGAGAGAAATTAATTTTCACCATCTCCAACTCAAAGAAACAATTCTTGGGACAAAATTTTAAAATTACCTTCAACTTGTGCTCCTTTCTGTTTATGATTACAGCTGTAATTTGTTGATCCATAAAGATGAGAATGGTACAAAGCAGAGCTGGAATAGCAGCTATTAATAAGGTCCACCAAGGATTTTCTCCCAAAGGGCTTATGATCCAGCCCCTATTTGTATCAGTAGGCTGTTAAAACATTTAAGGATTAAAAGAAGGAAAGAAAAAAAAGCTTCCTTCTCCTACTGCACAAAATTTCCACAGCACAGACTGTGTCTACCCCAAGAAATGCCAAGGGATCGGAAAGGACTGGATTAAATATTGGGATATATTGTGAATTATTTGCAGAGACAGCCATAGGAATTCTCATCCCTAGAGGCAGGTCTCTTGTCCCCATGACTCAGCCACTCTTTCCACCTACAAGGGGAGTCTATTTCCTCCCCTTGAACCTGGGAATAAGGCCAAAGTAACCCTGTGATTTCTGAGTCCTGATCTCAAGGGACCCTGCTGCTTCTTCTCTAACCCTTCTGGAACCCTGAGATTAAGCTCTGAGTAAGCCTGGATAAGCTTTCTTGAGGATGAGACACAATGTGATGAGACACAATGTGATGAGACAGAGGTGGGAGGCAATTACCCAGCTCCTTCAGCCGTCTGAACTGAGCTCCCAGACATGCTCCCATCAAGGCAATAAAGACTGCAGCCACATATAAGATCTCAAACCAGGAGACCAGAGCACTACCCAGTTAAGCCTAGTCCCAACTGTCGCAGATTTATGAACAAAAAAAGTGTCGTCGTTTAAAGGTATGTTGTTTTGGGAGGTTTGTTATGCAGGAATAGATAAGTGAAGTAGAGTGTCCTTTCAACACATGCCTATCTACTTCATATAAAGTGAAATCAATCTACCTACTAGATCAACTCCTAATCTAAACTGCCTTGGAGATCCTACGGACTAGTGATCTTGTCACGGTCAGTACTAAAGTAGAACTGGGCCTCGCTACACTATTTTTCCAAAGCATTGGCTGACAAAAATCTGGCACTTTAAAAATCTATTTCAATGCTGTAACATAAAATTTTTTTATAATAAAACATTTTTAGAGATCATAAGAGTTTAGCATTCTTGGGGGATATTGGATATATTGAAATTTAAATGCTTCTATTACTTAGATGTCATATTAAGCCTGTTTTTTCTACATGAAAACATCTGTCAACACAAAAGGGAAATTTACTGTTTTTGAATACAGATATTATAATTTTCCCACACTGATATACACTATACTGCTTCATATTCAATACTGCACATGAATAAATAGGTTTTATCTATACAACGCATATATTCTTAACTGTTTCTTAACTTGTTTCCCCAAGTGTATTTTAAACCCCTTGAAATCAGTTTGCTACTTGAAAGCTACATAAATGAATAACAAGGATATATTTGGAACCAGAATAAGGAAATGGGACCAGGATTACAGGAAATTACATTAATATAATTTACAGTTTTGTCTATTTGTAAGACTTGGTAAAAACAGAATGACTTTGATATAGTCACCTCTTAACGGCCTAAAATCTTTAGTGGCTCAATATCTATGCTTTTAAACAAAGGTCTCCAAAACTTTTAAAATTATATACTCTTGGGGCTTCCCTGGTGGGGCAGTGGCTGAGAGTCCGCCTGCCGATGCAGGGGATGCGGGTTCGTGCCCTGGTCCGGGAGGATCCCGCATGCCGCAGAGCGGCTGGGCCCGTGAACCATGGCCACTGAGCCTGCGCGTCCGGAGCCTGTGCTCCGCAACGGGGGAGGCCACAGCAGTGAGAGGCCCGCGTACCGCAAAAAAAAAAAAAATAAAAAAAAAAAAATAAAAAAAATTATATACTCTTAGCAGCAAAAAAATATATACCCAATGACGCTATACTCATTTATGTTTATGTTACTTATAATTATCCTTATAGTAAAATTCATACAATAAATATTATAAAGCTTAATTTTTCTTATTTTTAGATAAAAATATAAATAGATTTATATAATTTTGCTGGATCATTTTCCACCTCTACTTTTGAGGACCCTGGTTTTTAAAATAATGTTATTTTTCAATCCCAGAGAGAACAGACTAAATTTATCTTCGTTATATTCCTTATTCCGAATCCCCTTTAAATCTTCTGCTTATAAAAGAAGTCATATAATTAGTTAAATGTAAATATAAGCAGTGACACAAATATTTGACTATTAAAAATTTCCAGAAAGTATTCAAAAGCTACCACCTCTAACTTAGAAGGGAAAATAATTATCAAATGCTGTGTTATGCACATGATATACTGTATACAAAAGAACTGTAGTTTGCTAATGAAACCAAAGAGTTCATGGATGCTCAGATTAAGTATCATTTTTCTTGTGGAAAAAAAAATTGATTCTCTCTTGATTCTGCTGGGAAGTGTTACACAAAGCTTTCCAATTACTGTCAGATATACCACCCTTCTAAAAATTTTAATGAGGATCCCCTTGCCACTCTTATAAATTCAAGTTTGAGTTACTCCTTTATAAAGGAATAAAGAATGTTTCACCTGGAAAGTATATTGTGAACTCCAGCTATGAGAGAAGGGTCAAAAATTTTAAATGATTCCCAACTCCTCACCATGAATATTTTCATTCACTCTACCTGATGGGCCAGCTTTGATACCTTCTTGCTTATTTCCTAAATATGTTCACTTGTCCCTGTTCATCCTTTCATTTTTTTATATATGTGAGGCATATATATAATTTTTGCTTTCAAAGCATCAGCTCTTCAGAGACTATGCATATTTTAGAAATAACTACTTAGGAGGCGGTATCTCACTTTAAAGTACTTTGGTATTGCCAAGTAACAAATAGCCAAGTGCTTTAATCCTTACCTCGAATTTTTCAGGAACATGAAGTTTAGGAGATGGAACTCCTACAAGGTAGTCAATTGCAACCATTATTACTATGGTGAGAAATACAGCAAAGTCACTGATTGTCGATCGCACCTATGTTAAAGGGGTTTCGTTAGTATAAACACAAAAATACTATGTGTCCTTTCTAAATAATTCATATCTTTCACAGACTAAAATATGCCACTAGAAAGTGTGAATGAGGTTTTTTTAAATTAGTGACAATGTATCAGTGAAATACATTTATAACTAATATTTTTTGCAAAAGATAAGAAACACATTTCACAACTAACCTATCATCTCTCATGATAGCATTGTCTTCCTACTGTTAGCTCAGACATGGAATATACACTTTTCACTATGAATAATTTCTTTATAGCTATATGACATAAAGTACTAACTTCAAACAATATCTTATTGTTTTGAAATAAACCAAACCAAGGAAATGAAAACTAAAAACATGACTATTACAAGAACTCCAAAATTAAACCCCAATTACCTTGGTAGGAAAATAGCGCTTGGTCTTAAACTGCTTGAGAAATGAAGACAGAAAAAATGTTGTGAAAAATAAGATGACACACCAAAAGAGCACATCTGGAATATAAGGTCCATGGAGACTACAAGCTGATCCTACAAATGTACCATGAAAGATTTTACATTCCTGAAAAAAGGGGAAAAAACAGAAAAAGGAAGGGATGAAGGGGATTCTCAGATAGCCAATAAATTACTAAGAACTTCTTTGACTCTAAGATGCTACTGATCATAAGGCACACCATTATTTTATGTTTCACTTAGAAAAAACACTATCAAGTCAACATTAACACACAATCAATTTTAAAACATATCCTGAGTTCAGAGAGGTCATGGTTTGACAAATCTGCATCTTAAGTCACTGAAATGCAATACTGTATTTTTGTCGTTATTAACATCATACACTCCACTCCTTTCTTTCAACTCCTTATTTCCTTTAGTGACAGGCTCATATATCTCAATATATAAGCCTTTTATTAATTCCCAAATATTTGTTTGCATTCTTGTTCAACAATTTCACTGTCTTTCCTTTACCTCTGAACAAGTTGCTTACAACAAAAGCTATAGAAAATTACGACTCTGCCTTTATAATGCTGAATAAGAGATGGCTATACTATTAAATTCGAATCAATAATAAAAACTGTGCTTGGCTTTTCTGACTTTTCTTTCTTTTTCTTTTAGTGAAGAAGGACATCAGCTCAGCTTTTATTTATTTATTTATTTTTGGCTGTGTTGGGTCTTTGTTTCTGTGCGAGGACTTTCTCTAGTTGCGCCAAGTGGGGGCCACCCTTCATCGCGGTGCGCGGGCCTCCCACTATCGCGGCCTCCCTTGCTGCGGAGCACAGGCTCCAGATGCACAGGCTCAGCAGTTGTGGCTCACGGGCCTAGTTGCTCCGCGGCATGTGGGATCTTCCCAGACCAGGGCTCGAACCCGTGTCCCCTGCATTGGCAGGCAGATTCTCAACCACTGTGCCACCAGGGAAGCCCCTTTCTGACTTTTCTGATGGTGAGATTAATGCATGGGACTGTGAGCAGTAAAGTGACCACTGAAATATTTCCATTAATAAAATCAATAATATAGTCAATAATATAACATAATACAATTATAGAAATATATTGACTTGATTTTCCTCTGGGGGGAAAAATAACTGAAAGGCAACCAGAGATTAACAAAGGCACATGCAACTGAAGTCCTTTTTTCCTTACTTAGATTCTAATGAGACTCATTTTAAAAATACAACTCAGGGCTTCCCTGGTGGCGCAGTGGTTGAGAGTCCGCCTGCCGATGCAGGGGACACGGGTTCGTGTCCCGGTCTGGGAAGATCCCACATGCCGCGGAGTGGCTAGGCCCGTGAGCCATGGCCGCTGAGCCTGCGCGCCCGGAGCCTGTGCTCCGCAACGGGAGAGGCCACAACAGTGAGAGGCCCGCATACCGCAAAAAAAAAAAAAAAAAAATACAACTCAGGTTTACTGAAAGAAAAACAAAGTTTCCATTATTCTCAATTTCTACGTGCTAAGATTAGTAATCCTACAATTTACAACATGGATCATAGAAATAAAAGCTATAGCTACACAAAAAAACCTAACATGGCCCTGATGGATATCAAGAAAATACACTGAAAAGACCATATACATAATCTAAAATATTAAGACATCCTATTCATCATGAAATGAGCTTTTTTAACAAATCACTTTCATATAGGCACCTCTATTAACTCTACCTCTTTCACAACAAAATAGACAGAGTTAATAAAATATTATTCTAATATAAAACAGTAAAGTATTATTCTAAGCTGATTACTGACACACAGTGCTTTACATCAGCACTGTCCCCAGAACTGTCTGTGATGATAAGATGTCAGGTATCTGCACCGTCCTGTACAGCCAGCCAGCAGTCAGTCACTCGACAGGACTGAGCACTTGGAACATGGCTAGTGAAGCCAAGAAACTGAACTTTTAATTAATTTTATTGAACGTACAGTTAAATAGACACATATGGCAGTGACTACTGTACCGGACAGTGCAGATGTAAATTATCAATGGGATAAAATTTCAGATGAAATCCCTCCAGTTACATATTTAGGAGCTATCACCCTTAGAGAGAAAAGAATGACCTACAATTGCTTACATGATATAAAAAGCACCAGAGAAGCTCAAGGGATCTTGGTTTTAATTGATATTGCCAGCATCACTGGACATCTTTATTTCTAAATCCCAACCTGGGAAGTGTCCAAAACAGATATTCTAGGGCTAGGACAACATTTCCCAACAGAATACAAAAATATGTATGTAATAGTGCTCAGTACCCAGTAGGTGCTCATTATATGTTTCTGTCCTTTTTCCTTTCCTTTCCTTTCCTTCAGTGCTGTAGTCATACTAGTCTCTACAAGGTAAACAGGTTCAGTACGAGCATTCCTCATCTTCTAAATAAACAGCTGCCGGAGCAGATGGACTTATCAACAGAAGGCGCAAGTGGGTAAGAGCTGCTGGAACTGTCGACTTGAGGACCAGCAACCACAGGCCTATGAACTTATGAATCCAAAAGGAATTAGAAACCAGGAGATTATTCACATCTTTTTAATAACTAATATCTTGGAAGCCACATATAGTTCATCTTGATCTCCCTTCCTACCAGTTTCATTCTTTTCAACCTATACACTTCAGTACATGATAAATAAAAATGTGGTAACTTCTATTTGGTCAACACAACCCTATATTCTGAAAACATATGATATCCATCAATCAAGAAGGAAATTTAGGTTTACAAAGGAAAAGCTAAATAACAAGGTTACTGTTTGCACCAGCCTTCACTTCACATATACTCACAGAGACAGTGAGGTTCCCCCAGGGAATGTTGTGTGCCGTTACATTCCTTTCCTCCCACACCTTCAGAGTTTCATTGCCAGGGTTAGAAGGCTCAACACAAACACATCTGAGAAATCAGAATTGGGTAGTTTTAACCATTCTGCATTTCATGTTTACATTTTATTAAATCAGTCACACAATGGAGTAGCTTTTAACTTCTTAACTTTTTTCCATGTTGCAAAGCATGAAGACTAAAAAGTGAAAATATCAGAAACAATGGAATGGAATAAAGTTTGGCTTATATAAATATAACAAAGCTAATAGAAATACCAATAAAATGTTTACTTAATGAAACTAGTTAGATATATCCCTTGGGGCAGTACTATTTTCTTTAAAAATCTGAGAAGACACCACCATGTTTAACACGGTCAGCCTCCACTAAATCTTACCGCTTACCTCCACAGGAGCCGCTGCCGCCTTCCCATCTACACACACACAACATGTACTGGGAACCAGTATAAGTTATACTCCTACTAATTCTAGCCCTACCTGCTCATGCTCATCCTTTACTCATCTTAAGATGCATCCTTAAAGTAATAGGTAAAACACAGTTTTTCAGGACAGGACTAGGAGAGTCAAAGCAATCAGAGAGTTCAGTTCATATCCAGAACTATCTCACCTGCCTGAAAAAGCTAGAAACACATACATAAGCAAAGAAATCTCTAAATATGGATTTAAAAAATGAAAAGAAACAAACAAGAATATTCTCAATTGGATTATGAGCTGTTTGAGAAAAGGCAGGTGGCTGGACTTTGGATTCAACTGAGTCTCTATCATTTACTAGCTGTTTGACCCAAGTCAAGTTTTAACCTCCCCGAGCCTCAGTTTCTTCATACACAATAGGGGCTACGGTATGAATGGCGAACACTGACATGAATATATTACTCAACATTCCTAACACAGTGCCTGGTCACAGAATGTTAGCTGAACAAATGATGTTCACATGTAGGAAACAGTGCTCTAACTGGTTGGCACTAGCTATAAAAACCATGCTTTTTAAAGATCAAAGTAGCAGGGAAAGAGAGAAGACAACAAATAACATTTAAAAAATTAATAGTTTAAGAGCAAAGAAAACGACACAAAATAGACTTGGCATCAAAGTGTCACTAATATTTTCAAATAGGTCAATGTCTTATAGGAAGTTTCACATCCCTCCCTCCTCTGTGCATCAAAGTCGAGAGTGTGTGAGGACAGCGAGAGGAGGAGGGGTGTGAAGTGAGGGACTGGGGCCAAGGGGAGCAGGAGGAAGGAAGGCTTTTGGTAACCACGTTCCTCCATGTAAGTTAATCAAATGCAGGCTCATGCTCATACCAACTGTGCTCAAGACAGCAAATACAGGCATCTACCTCGGTATGTCTAATTTTAATAACCTTTTTCAAGTTTAAACAAGTTTGCCAACCCTTTGTAACTATTATAATTACTTCTCAAATCCTATTTTATTCTAGAGTCCTAAAATATTTTCATTTCATGCTTTTCTTTTCACAAAGAAAATAATCCACTAAACAACATACAACACTGCACTGAAATTACACTTTAAAATAACTTCCAATAAAAATGATCAAGTTTCATAAACATTAATGAAAATGCAAAACATGAAGAATATATAAATATATGGTGGTTAGTTGCCAAACAACTGAATTTAAATTGGCCAATCCAATTTACACATAAAACCAAAAATACACACACTTGGACAAATTGTTTCAGTGAATAAAAATGACTGAATTTGTTCAACCGCGTTTACATCCACTGTGTGCTTTGGTAAGTAAGATCTCATCTGTAACAAACAAGTCAACCTCCGTATTGCTAGTTGGGTAGTTATAGCTAGATATACAGTGAGCATCACATTGCAAAAAATCCATTTTCTTTTGCTCAGACACCTCTGCAAAAATACATTTACTATTAGGGGAAACAGAAACACTTACGAGTAGCTGGTCAGTTCATCTAAACTGTTGTGCATATTAAATGCATATATTTCTCCTAAATGAAAGAGCTTCTCCAAAGCCTCATAGATGAATATGATGCAAATGAGAGCTGCGAAAGCCTCCTCAGTAAACCGGGTGATGTAACACACAAGGCTGCTTGCATCTGTCGCAACCAAAACAATGCACAAGAAAGAAGTCCACAGACCTATACTGGTTCTCAAAGACAGATAGGAAAGGTGATAATCTCTGTTTAGAAAGAAAAATGTGGACATGATCAACATATACATGTCGAACAGTATTGGTACTTAAAATTTTCATAACAAACAATAAGAACAGTATAAAAGCTTAAGATTTCTAAAAGAGAACACATTACAGAATAACAAAATAATGACTAAAGAAAGCTCTATGTGTTTTTCTGCTTCAACTGAAGACTAGCTTCTTATTAGTAGACTTAATGATTATATTTTACTTATACAAAAGGTTTACAGTGAAAATCTACTAGGCAATGAATATTTTAAAAACAAAGACCTCACTTTAGAAATCAGTTATGAGGAGTAAATGACAGATAAGCAGCCTGTAGAACAAGTGGATGTATGTCGCTCTCTCTGAAGACCCAGATGCTCCAGTGTCAACACGGCAGCCACGCCCCAGCCCCACCATCACCAGCTCCTCTACCACCAGTATCACCACAGTGACTTCATTTTCCAATTCAATTTCAAATAAGAAATTACTACCAGTGAGTCTAAAACACTTGAGGCCACTACATTCTCTATTTATGTGTGTACTGTGCCAGGTCAGAATCAGAATCAGCTTGTCCAGTGGCAAAAGAATCCAAACAAGAGAAATTAGTGAATCAAACATTTAACAGCATCAAGTTGTTTCAGACTAAAATATTCAACTGCATTTATCTCACAAAAGGAATAGTACTGCCATGTCAAATTCCGAGGCTACCAGCTCCAGTAATCTGCACTAACCCCACACTGTGAGCTGCAGCTCCCTCTGTGACACAGGCCTGCTGGGTAAAGTCAGGGTGAGCCTTCGAGATCCACTGCTTTCTAAACTTCCTTTAGAAGACCAACATACCGTATAATAAATAATTCAGATTAACTACCTTCTTACTAGGTTGAAATTTGCTAACACAAAGGACTTTTACTGTCCCTCAAGTGATTTGCTTATCAGCACTCAAATCCATTGATTTTAAATTCAAGGTGACTGGGGATGACAGTAGGAGCCAGAGTAGGGTTGACCACACAATAGCCCCAAAATATTGAAAATATGCATACTCATCAGATCCTCTTTTTCAGCTATTAAATATACAATGTACTTTTAACTAAAGTTAGTAACAATAATATATAATTATAAACATACATAAACAAATGTGACAAGTAGGTAACTATTACATACCTGCAGAATTTAAATAAAATTTTTTCAAACACTAAAACTGGACCTGTGCTCCCCAATATTGTTAGAGGTTGCCCAGCAAACAACGAATAGGCAATCCCAGTTAATGATGCTCCAAAAAGAGACTCTATTGCACTCTGTTTAAGGAAAAAAGAAACGAATAAAGGTAATACATCATAAATATATCTCTAACCTACTATAATACATATACATAAGATACCTGGAAAATAAAAATATTAATCAAGTGGTTAAAAAAATAAAGCAAATGCAACTTTAAATCTCAAATTTAAAATTTAAATATGGAAAATTACAAATATATTTTAAATACATGGGAAAATTGTTTTGTTTTAGCATATTAAAGGTGAACTTTTATAATCAACCCTAATTTAAAACTCAATACTGCGGGAGGTAAGGAAAAAGGGGTAAATGGAAGATGGACACAGAGGCTCCAACCCTATCTATACATGTTTTACTTCTTAAGCCTATGGTGAGTACAAAGATGTATACATTATTTTGAATATTTTTGCATGTCTGAAATAGTTCATTTAAGAAAATAAAAAACATACTAAATGCTCGATGTGGTGTGCTACAAAAAAAAAGACTCCTTCAAGTAAATGAATAAGAAATTAGCATGCTCAAATTTGAAACTATCATTCTCAAACTTGCTTCTAAAATGCAATTTCCCATACATTTTAAAGAAATTAATCTAATATGATGGGCTTAACCAACATATATAAAACATGAAATGCTTAACATAAATAATAGATGAAAAATCTCCTTAAAAAACTCCTGGAAACCATACATGAGGAAATATTATTATTAAAGTTTGGTAAAAATGATAAAATGAAAGACTCATAGAAATCAAGTCAAAGCTAGTAGGCCAATTTTGTTTCACTACCAACATTACATCCTAACTGATTAGGTTATCAGTTGCTAAGGCATATAGGCTATGACACTCGACAGAGGGGAGGGGTCAGAAAGAAAACGGTTTACCATTCACAAACATCAAGGTCAACTGGGATATACAATTAAGAAAGGAAAAGCCCATCATCGGTAAAGCAAAGACAAGACTCTTGTGAGAAACAAGCTTCTTGGAACTTGAGAGGCAGCCCAGCAGCAGGCAGAGATCAGGGCTTCAGAACCAGATCTGAAGTAGAAGACTGCTTCCCACCAGGTGCTAAACCATGGCAGTATCTCAGACCTGTCCAGCCCAACTTTTCTCATTTTTAAATGTGGGTGATGATAGCCAGGAGAACTTAAAGAAGCAGTGTTTCTGAAAACACTAGCAAGCACACTGTCTGGCATATGGAATGCACTCAATAAATGGTAGCAATTATCATCATCAGTAATAAGAGCATGTTCCAAAATCAAAATCACAACATAAGAATAGTATGTAGTAAAAGTAACATTCAATTATTAGTATAAAAATAGGATCAAACCCACATACAAACTAGACTTTTGGCAAAATGAATAAGTGTTCATATTAATAATATATTTATGAATTGTATGAGATAAATTTGTTTTCTTGCCCACAGACAAACAAGAGATTGTCCTGGAAGACACTACTAAGCTATTATAAAGTCCTTAGTTCAATTATAATATGTATATTTAGGAATGAATTTAGAGTTCAAATCAAAGGAAAAAATGTCTAAACAACATCTAGAAATAGAAAGCAAAAAATTGAGCAGAGAAACAAGGAGATGGCAAATAAAGAAATGCTACTGGGGCAGGGAAGGCAGCTGGGCGCAAAATTACTTTCCCTCCTCAATGTTGTGTTGAAAGAGCAGAAACTTCCAGGTGAAGACCTTCCTTTCACCATTCCCCAAACCCCTCATTGCCACATTTACTAGGTTCTTTTACCCAGACCTACTTTTTCCCAATTTTTAAACTGTTTCTATGTTCATTCCCAAACTAAAACCTGTCTTTCCCTAAAGAAATCACAGCCCTCCCTATACTGCCCTAACTAACCCACATTCAAAAGCTTCCATTTTACCCACCAGAAGCCCTCCCCTAATCTCCCCCATACGCCTCTCCACTGTACAGCACTGAACAATCCCTGCTGATCTTCCTCCTTCTCTACACCTCTATTTTGGTTTTTACAAAATTACATCATCCTGACTCCTCTTTCAGAGCTCTGATTGTGCCTGTGTCTAATTCTCTGGGCCATTTTTCTCCTCATTCTCATCCTTCCTCCATTTCATAAATGGGGATAACTTCCCACACTTTTTTCCTCTCCTTCTCTCCCTTTACATTGTTAACCTCATTTATTTTCAGTTTCCCAATTTTCATATCTCTTTCTTACCACTCTATAAATTCTGAAACTGCACCTCCTAATGTCTCCATTTCTACCTGAAGTTCCAATAAGGCATCTGAAAATAAACGCATCATCTCCATATCATTTCCCTCCATAATATTTCTGATTTCTCTATTCTAAATTATTACAACTCCTACAGCTCTTCCTTTATCTCACTCATGTGTGGCACAGAACAGCACGACATAGTAACTACATATATACTATCCTATATTTTTCTCCTAGGTTAGGACCCTGAGGATAGATGACACATGCCCATGTCTTACCCTTGTCTATGTTCCTCTAGTGCCTAAAGCTCTATCACATGCACAGGGTATTAAACAGCAGGATGAGACGGGCAGGCAGTGAGTGACAGTCCAAGAGGAAAGAAACAGTATTTCCATGATGGTAACAGACAAGACACACTTCCTCAGGGACCAGCAGAGTTACATGTACAACTTGTGACAGCACATAAAGAAACTTAATAAAATTATCTATTTTGCTATAATAATATAAAAGAATAATATAAAAGAATCTAAATAATCAAAAATAAATTGAGTTGAAAGGAAATTTCAGTTGTCAGATTTATCTCATGTTCAGCTTATGAAATACTTTAATTGAACAATTATTACTACTTAGAATTGGTTGGTTTTTAACCTTTTATCTGTAAAAAATAAATTTTCTCCAAACAGTAAATATCATTAAACAAAATATACTTAGGAATCACAAACTGTCTCATTTAAACGCCATTAAAATGTATATAAACAGCAACAAAAAAGTCTTTCCAAATTTCACGAAGCACTAGATGCTGTTCCGATATCAGGCCCCCACAGCCCCAATACAGTATCACCAAGAACAAAAAACATAAGAACTTTCATTCTAGTCATATCAAAATATAGATGCAGTTTTCAGTTATACTTTCCAATTAACACTTTGGCAACGTTCACACAAATTTAATAACAGCAAAATTAAACACCACTTCAAAAATCCATCATTTGTCCAGAATTATGCTCCCTTCTTCCAAATAGTCTAGCCCAGGGGACCTGCCAGGGTGGATTAGTTAATGTTAATCATATGGCTCTAACTAATCCTATGATGCCTTAAAGGATACAAAGTGACCCCACGGATAAATTCTCCCACCCATGACCCACCCAGAATCAGTTCAATTGATCTGTCTCCTCCCACCCACTCCCCCCGCAAAGACAATACAAGCCTTTTACTCAATTTATAAAACCATTCATCCAGCAAGCCATGACAAACTTTTTTCTTTCTTTCTTTCTTTTTTTTTTTTTTTACCTCAACTGTGCATCTTCTCCTGTTCAAATGGCTTCCCCATGTTTTCCATTGCAATTACCTTTGGGGGAAGTCTGCTTTGGGACAGGTTAATCATGCTGTGGGTAGACTCTTCAAATAAAAGTATGAATAGTGAGACAAATGCACACAGACACTTGCCTCTGAAGAGCTAAGAGCCTGGCCACTACCAATCTTTGTACTCACTATTCTGCCTTCTGTAGCTTCTCCAAGCAGCCCTCCAAAAGTGATTACAGGAGACATACAGGCACAGTATAGGAAAAGAATCGAGGCCAGGCACTGCAGACTTAATGCATCCTTGAAGTCACTCAAGAAAAAAGGTGCTTTCCTTTTGATGTCAAGTATCAAACCACCAAAAAGCCTAAATAGGTGAGATGAAACTCGTCAAACTGTACACTAGAGGATTCTGGCTAGTTCAAACTAAAACTATGGGCTACATAAAACTGCTGGTGCCTAGCGTTTTGTCAACAAAAATCAATATCCTATTTAAATAATGGTATAAATTATAGAAGACAAACTCATTTAATCTAATCCACTGATAGTGAGTGGAAAGGCAGACCTCACTAAGTTAAAAGAGACACAAACATCTGTATCATATGGACTATATACTGAAGACTACAGGCAAATGACTATATGAGTAAATGCAATAGATATCAAACACAAATGTGCAAGGAAATACATAATAAAAATAAATAAAACCTAACAACCCATTCATGAAAATGTGCATAAGCAATGCTATTAATCATTATTTATATTATAAATCTTAAAGGCAAGTGTCAGAAATACCAGGAATGCAATTATAATATAATCATAAGTCCCCAAATACCCTTTAATATGAATGTAGTATGCTCAGGCCCACTCAGTAGTGAATTAAATAATTTTAGTTTTAAAATTTTAGTACTTCAAACACATAAATACTTCTGATCTAGAAAAAAAGCCTAAAAACTATTTCAGTGTATGTAATTTACTGTATATGTAGTCAAACCAGTGTGCATATTAATAAAACTAAGAGGTTTTAGTTAGTAAATTTAAAATCTATATTTGCATATCAAATCATTTCAATGACTTATCATTTCAGTGTTTTTTAAAATCAGACTTTTGGATACATCTAACTTGAAAGCATTCCACTACAATATAAGCTCTGTGAGGGGCAGGGACCTTTTCTTATTCACTGCTATTATCTCCAGTGTCTAGAACACTGCCTGGGAAATAGTAGGTACTCAATAAATACCAGTGATAAATCAGTAATTTAAAAAGATTTTGTGACTCATAAAATATCATTCAAATCCCTACTGCAGAAAAATACACCAAACAAATTAATCTTATGCTTTCAAATGCTTTAGATGTTTCAAGCTTTACCATTCTAGCTTTTTCCAAAGTTAATACTGAAATAAAGCCTAAACATACATTGACACCTGGAAGAAGTTATCCTATAAATAATATGACAGCAAGGGGACTGAGACAACTGTAAAAAAAGGTGCCAACTTGCAATAAAAATGGTGCTAATGATAATCTAGAAAATGAAAGTATATCATCAAATCAATCATTTATATGAGACTCTCGGGTAACATGAGGTCACTGGGGGTCTGGCTTGGTACTTCTCAGTGACTAACCCTACCTCAGTTTTAAGTCTGAAGAAGTAATAATACTACTAACTTAAATGAGCACCTTTCGCATGGGGACAGAGTCTTACTCTATTATACTCAGAGACTACTATATTAGTCAATGAATTAAGATATCCTGTATAAGCTATCCTGGTTTTTTAAACAAATATTTAAGCTTCAAGATCTTTAGTTCTATAGGGACCACCAATGGATAAAACAGTATCAACATCCACATGCTTTTTTCTACACAATGGTAATACCATATCATTTCCTACCTCTACAAAATATTTTAAGACAATGTTTGCACCGGTAATATTTCTGTTCTTTATTCCAAAAGTTAACTTCTGCAACAATTTTTCTAACTAGGTTTCCAGAGACTATTACTACGGTTTAATTATGCTTGTCTGTCGAATTTTACATTACCTCATGATGTACTGCTCATGGAAGAGTTTTACATCTATGCACACACACGACACATTGGTTACTATTCCTCTCTGTTCCCATAATTCTCTAACTTCATATGAGAATGGCAATAGGACACCACACTTTCCTCAAGAACCTTCTGTACAGGCAGTTAAATTAACCTACTATAGAACTACAATACTCTTAACATATGCTGCATAATATTTTCATTTTAAATTAAATCCTGGTATACAGAACCCAATATAGTCTAGTAAACTACTTTAAAATGCATATTAATTATCCTTAACATTATATACCTATAAAATAATACATTTTTTAAAATATGGAAAAAATACTGTACAAAATTACTTTCCAAATATTTGCAAAGAAAAAGAATGCTTATGCCTTTTCCATCAAATCAATCTCTAGCCCCTAAAAGACACCCACACTGTATCAGTATCTGTACCCACCGTCCAGTCCTCTGTAGCTCAGGCCCAGCATGGTGTGGGGCCTCCTTAGGGGTCTCACCCGAGGTGGGGGCAGATCCATTGGGAAATACAGGAATCTTTCTCTTTTCCTGCATTTCACAAAAAACACATTTTCAGAATTGTTTTAAGGAAGCTGAGAAGGCATCTTCAATTAGAGGGAATATGAGATCTCATACTGATTATATATCTAACCAGCACTCCTAGAAAAAATGCTTCCTAATGTAAACTTCCACTTTAAAGAAACTGCACTTTGAAATAGAATCTAAAATTAGTCTCTATTAATATTTCAAATTTATATTGTTTTCTTCTGCTTTATATTCTAATATCAGATAAACTATAAAACACCCACACACCCCATTTCAAATTACTACTCAGCAACAGAAGCAGAAATATCCAATAAAGCATCTCTCCAACTAGAATTTTTTAAATCTTACTCATGTTAACTATAGAAAAAATACACTTTACATTAAGAGTAAATGCCATATTTTTCTTTTTAAAATACTTCCCTTAAGACATAAGTAGCACAAGTTATTAAACAAATTTTCATAAAAATCAATTTCCAATTAAGTTTTATTACAAATTCAAGAGTATTATTCTCGTGATAAAAAAGATCTCCTCCTCCTCACCAGAGTGAGCTTTTAATTTGTTACCTCCAAAGGTCAGAGGTTGCTGGACTAAAAAAAGTGTGTGTGTGTGTGTGTGTGTGTGTGTGTGTGCGCGCGCGCGCGCGCGCATATGCGCGCATGTGCGGGGGGGGGCAGGGTTTGGGTGGGGGTGGGTGGGAGACTGCTAGAGGGAGAGAGAGGAGACCAAAGAGAAAGGGAGAGGGAAGAGGAGAAAGAAAAAGACGGGGTTGGGGGTGGTGTTTATCCTAGGAGGTCCCCCGGATCAAAGACTCTGGATCAACTAAAGACTTAAATTCCCTGGTTCACATATTCAGTATTTATAGAGCAGCACAACTTATCTATAATCATAAGATTACCATTTGAAAATGTCAAAATTGGGGCTTCCCTGGTGGCACAGTGGTTGAGCATCCACCTGCCAATGCAGGGGACACAGGTTCGTGCCCCGGTCCGGGAAGATCCCACATGCTGCGGAGTGGCTAGGCCCGTGAGCCATGGCCGCTGAGCCTGCACTCCGCAACGGGAGAGGCCACAGCAGTGAGAGGCCCACATACCGCAAAAAAAAAAAAAAAAAGAAAATGTCAAAATTAAAACTAACTTATATCATAGCTCAAAGGGGAAAGGGAAAACAAAATTACAGAATTCCTAGAAAACAAATCTAAAGAAAAATACTATATACCACAATCTATGGGATACAGCAAAAGCTTCATTCAAGAAAATGAAGCACTTACATTAAGAAAATTGGAAGAATAAAAATAAGTGTATTAAGCATTTAATTCAGGAAATGTGAAAAAATCTTTGAAGGATGGTGAAAGGAATAAAATAAAGCTGCTAAAAGCAGAAATCGAGTTACAAAACACAATATACTTTTTTTTTTTTTCAGTACGCAGGCCTCTCACTGTTGCGGCCCCTCCCGCTGCGGAGCACAGAGGCTCCGGACGCGCAGGCTCAGCGGCCATGGCTCACGGGCCCAGCCTTTCCGCGGGATGTGGGATCCTCCCGGACCGGGGCACGAACCCGCGTCCTCTGCATCAGCAGGCGCACTCCCAACCACTGCACCACCAGGGAAGCTTCACAATATACTTTTTTAAAAAGGAGAACTGAAATAAATTTTAAAAGCTGCTCTACTGGAAAAATATGATAAACTATTAGCTAATATACAACCAAAGATATGACAAGGGGGCAACTTCATAAATTTTACATATATATAAGAAATATATATATATGTACAAAGAGAGAGACAGACTGCACAACACAACCAAATAAATGAAAAATTCTGATGAAATGGGTAATATACCAAAAAACATAATTTCCCAAAATCGACACCAGAAAATAGGTAATTTTCTATGGTATACAGTTTACCAAAACTGACTCCAGAAAAAAGAGAAAGCTTACACAAACCAATTTCCACAGAAGAAATAAGCAAGTTGTTGAAGTCTATGACACAAGAGTCAAGCTCAGAAAATTTTAATACAGAAATCTTTCAAACTTTCAGAACCAAATTATTCCAAACCACTTAAGGTTTAAAGAACACAGAAAAAGGAAAACTTACAAATTTGTTTTTATGAAACAAGTATAATGATGATACCAAAACGTGAAGACTGCACAAAAATCTATATACCAATCACTTACAAACAGAAGATGCAAACAACTTAAATAAAACATTAGACAAAGACTACAGGCACTTTAAAGCCCAAGTTGGCTTATTCCAACAATGCAAGAGTGCTTTCAAATTAAAGAACCTATTAATGAGATTTACCATGATAACTGATAAATATATATATATTTTTTTGGTGGTACGCGGGCCTCTCACTGTTGTGGCCGCTCCCGTTGCGGAGCACAGGCTCAGCGGCCACGGCTCACGGGCCCAGCCGCTCCGCGGCATGTGGGATCTTCCCTGACCGGGGCATGAACCCGTGTCCCCTGCATCAGCAGGCGGACTCTCAACCACTGCACCGCCAGGGAAGCCCAATAAATAAAATTTATATGATCATCTCCAGAGATGCTAAAAAGCCCTTTGACAAAATTCAACCTTCACTTATATTAAACATTTCAATGAAACAGAAATTAGGGTACTTTCTTAACATGATAAAAATGTGTACTTTGGCACTAAAGACAGTAACTTAATGAGAGAAACATTAGGAATATTGACTAAAATCAGGAAAAAATTAAGAAATGCCCTTTAAAGTCAACTACTACTTAAAACTATTAGAGATTTTAATCAATACAATTAACAGAAAACTTGTTAGAGGTATAAGAATTACAAAATAAGGGATAAAATTATCTCTTATTGCAGATTACATGACTAAAAAATTACTACATACAGTAAAAGCATTAAGAAAGGTAGCAGGATACAAAAGAAATATACAATAACCAATAGCCTTCATAAATATATATATATGTGTGTGTATATACATACATATAAATATATATATATATAAAGCAACAAGTAGATGATATAATGGAACAAAGACCTCATTTATAATAGAAACAAAGATAAAATACTTATGAATACACTCACCAAGAAGCGTGTAAGCACAGATTAAGGAGAACTTTATAATATTCTTTAAGGACACAAAAACTGACTTGAAATAGGAAAACAACTGGGGAAAGATGTACCATGTTCTTGAATAGATTCAATATTATAAAGATGTCAACTTTCCCTCAGTTCATTTAGAAATTTAATTTCCATCACAATTTTTTTAAAATCACATTTTATTTCTGTAAGTAAAAAGCTGATTTTAAAGCTCATGTGAAAAATAAATACGCAAAGATGGCCAAGAAAATTCAGAAAAACAAGAGTAAGAGAGAGGCTGAGAATGAATGCAGACCTACCAGATATTAAAATGTAACAAAAAGCCTCAGAAATTAAAGTGTGAAATTGGTCCATGAATAGACAGACCACTGGAAATGAAATTCCAGAAATAGACCTGAATGCATATGGAAATTTAATAAATGATAAAGAACATCACCAATCAAGTGGAGAAATGCTTTTTAATAAATAGGGACAACCAGGCTGCAATTTAGAAAAAAGACAAATTGCATGCATTCTCTACATAATACGTCATGATAAATTCAAAAGGATCAACAAATGATTTAAATGTTAAAAAAAAGTGATGGAGGGCGATGAGCAAAAAATATTCAGGAATATTCAACTTCACTAATTACAGAAATGCAAATTAAAACCACATTAAAATACCAGATATAGTAAGATAATGATACCTATCAGACTGACAAATATCCAAAAGTTTGACAACACACTGTGCTATTGAGGCTGTAGGGAAACAGGCATTCTCATTCATCACCAAAATGAGTCCACAACAGTTCAACCTGATAAGAGGAGATTCTGGTAATATCTGCTAAAATTATAAATAAATTCCCATGTGAGCCAGCAATTTTATTCGCATGAATCCATCCTACAGACAGACACATCTGCACAAGACTAAAATGGCAATATAAACACTACGATATGGTTTGTAATAGCAAAAGACTGAAAACAACCTGCACCAGAAACAGGACGAACTATGGTGCATCCATACTGGAATAAAACACAGCTGTGAGGAAAGGAAGAAGGAGTATTTCTATGATTTCTTATGATCAGATCCCCAGGAAATATTGTTACATGAGAAAAGCAAGGTGCAGAACACTACAAATAGGATGTTAACTTCTGGTAAGAAAGAGGAGAGAACAAGACTATATGTTCATATTTCCCCGTACTAAATAAAAGCTGGAAGGATAACAAAAAACTAATAACAAATGGTGACCCACAGGAGGTGGGGACAGGGATAAGAAGGCAAACAGGACACAGTGGGGAACAACTTCTCTGAGAGTAGTTCTTCATATAGTTTTTGAGTTTTGAAAATGTATAAACCAAGAAGTACTGTGTGGATTCTCACCTGAGAAGGAACGCTCTTCGGCGGCTCTATGCGTATGGAAGGGTCCCACTCTCCTGGAGGTAGGACAGTCACTTGATCTAAAAATTCATCAATTCCAGATAGGAGGTCATTTCTGTCTTTTGCTTTATAAGCTACATCATGAAAAATCTAAAGAAAAATACACATATTGAGTAAAAGGATTGTAGAGCTGAAAGAAAATTCTACACATAGTAATCCACTTTAGATATCATAACTAAGTCTACATAATTACCTTAACTCTTGTTCCCACTCTCGCTAATAACTTTAAAAAATAACCCACTATTAGTATTACCAGATGAATTAAGAGTAACAAACAACAAAAGAAACCAGTGATGTGTTAATACACAACAATTTTTAAAAAGAGAATATTTTACTTGGGAAATAATAAATACAGAATAAAATAATACTGTAGGTGCATCATTTACTTTTATGACATTTTAATGTCATTTATCCTAAAGGAATAATCATGGGTATGCTAACAATCTTACTTAAATAACTAATTTGATCATTTATATTTACTGAGTGCCTACTATTTGGCAGGCACAATTCTGAGCACTATGGACACAGATATGGCAAAGTCCCTACACTCAAGAACTCAGGGGGAAAGACAGTGAAACAGGTAATTACAAAAATACACAACTGCAGGTAATAATAAATGTGCCTATAAAAATAAAGCAGGGTAAAGGAAGGGAAGCTGATGGGGAAGAACTGGGTGGCCAAGGAAGGTCTCTTAGAGAAGGAAACACTACAGGAGAAATCTGTCTGAAATGAGGGACAAAGCATGCATAGGGTGGGGTGGAGGTGGTAGAGTGAGCACTCAGGCAAAGGAAAGAGCAGCAATGTCCAGGGGCAGCAGTGGGCATAGCACATCTGAGGAACAAAAAGGAAGCTGATGTGGACGGAGCAAGTGGTAGAGAAAAGGTGACTATTCAGTCATAGCATGTAAATTTCCAAAAAAAAAAGCGTACAGAGGCTAGATTAGGCAGACCCTATTAAGACAACGGTAAAGATTTTAAATTTAAACAAATATACAATAGGATGTCATTGATACATCTGGATCAAGGAAATGATTTATTCAAATCTGCATATTACTGATAGTACAGAGGAAAATACTATAAGAGAAAGGCCCATATGATCCACTTTTGTCACCAAAGAAAAGAAGGTAAGAGTCTAAGCTGGAGGGAGAAGTGATGGTGCAGATGGAAAGGAGATGGTAGATTAAATGCAAAATACACAGAAAAGGTAAAATCAATAAAATCTGGTTACTGACTGAGACAGAACAGAGAAAGGAGGTCAGTTCAGACATGTGGGGTTTCAGATGCCTTAGGGACACAAAGCAGAGATGTCTAACAAGTACCCGACTATAAAGCTCTCTCCCAAAGAGACAAAGTCCTGATCAATACAGGCCATGGTCAAAGATGAAGTCCGCAAAAGCAAGAAATTATAAAGAAAAAAGGGGAAAACACAAAGTCCTGAGGAAAACCCAAAGAACCAATATCCTGAAATGCAGGATGAAGAAAATTTCAAAATGTCAAGAAGATGGTCAATAATTTCAACTTGGGCGGGGGGAGGGGAGGGAGGAAACCAAACAGTATCCACTGATCCCTGACAGAAAGGTCCTAAAGACCTTGCAAAAGGCAAATAGTGAATATGATAAAATAGTAAAGACAAACAAGGACAATTTTTTAAGCTTCACTATGAAAGGAGAACTATAATTTAATATGCATTATATGCTTTTTAATCAGTGTCCATGTCAAAGGGCATTTTAATTACCTCATCCGTCATGAGAGTGGCTATTGATCTTCCAATTTCGTGGTACTGTGGCGCCTTGCCTGCAGGACCCAATAACAGAAACAAAAACCTAAGGAAACATGAAAACACAGATTTAAACATAAACAACATACACACATCAATCTAGGAATCATAAAGAAATCATTCAAATGTAAACACAGAAACAACACTCAGACCTCTTTTCCGTCCTCACACACCAATGGCTGAAAAGAGGATGGAACTCTATTCAGATGAAAACAGATCACAAAACTACGAAAGGCATTCATAAATAACTTTCTACCAAGTTATTACTTTTCATCTTCCTTAGAGTAAAAAAGTACTTAAGGAATTGGTGTTTTACATTAAAAGTTCCCATCTTCGATATCCTTTTGAATTTTGAGTAAACAATTTTTTCTGGTCTGTACTGATGAAAAAAAGTAAATTAGTAAATAAAGTGAATACTAATCCCATTTAAGTATTTACTTTGGCTTAATAAAATAGCTAAGAGTATGCACAAGAAATCCATGATCCCTCAAACTACAGTCTGGATAAAGACACTAATGCGGTAAATAAGGGACTAATCCCTTTGGAAGGAAAAGTATTTTTATTTACAACTCCAAATTTAACATCAAACCTCTTATTATTTGATTTTAATTTATTTATAGTGACTAAATAAAAATTACTTAACTTCCTACTTAGTTATATCATTGTTCACACTACACTAAAATATTAATATTCACAATAATCCAAACTGGAAGTATTCAGCTTCCTGCTTTGTAAGAATTTAAATGTGAATCTATGAAATTATTCTTCTCATTTATCTTAATACTATACCATTAATGCAATTCAGTAAAGCTTATTAAGAACTGGCACATATATTTCAATCAAGCTGCAATTAATTCTTCTTATTTACTATTATATGAATAAGAAAAAAATATTTTTAATTATTCTCATTTGTAATTAAGTTTATACAATCAGTAGCTAACAAATTGATAATCCTTTATAACACAACTTGCTAATTCGTAAGGATATGACCCCCATTTTAATTTTTACTTATAATGTATACTGAACAGAAGATTTGATCAGGTCAGAACAAAGCATTTTGCCTAATTCAGAGGCATTATTACATTTAATCAACCCTGTGAGGTATGCTACCCTCATTTTACAAATAAAGCTTAGAGAACTGAAGTCTGGCTTGACCGTCCCACAAAAAGTGGCAGAGCAAGGATTCAATTCCATTCTCTCTGACTTCAGTGCCTGCACAGAACATACTATGTCTAAAATGATGAACCGTTTTTTAAACCAAGGCTCCCAAGATACCGCACTTCTTGTAAAAATATAAATCCAATATATTTTTTTAATTTATAATTTGAGTTTTTAAATTTATCAATTTTTTTTAACAGATCTTTATTGGAGCATAATTGCTTCACAATACCGTGTTAGTTTCTGTTGCACAACAAAGCGAATCAGCCACATGCATACACATGTCCCCGTATCCCCTCCCTCTTGAGCCTCCCTCCCATCCTTCCTATCCCACCCCTCTATGTCATCCCAAAGCACCGAGCCGATCTCCCTGTGCTATGCTGCATAAAGCAACATGTTCCTTCAGTGAACAAAATGTTTTAGATTTTGGACATTCTGGGAGAATGTTAATTGGAATTAACCCTCTCTTTACCTTGTAGGAACAGGGACCTCGGTCAGCCCTGAGAGAAGAACTGCAGGAGCCAGTCTCACAAACGCAATTATAGGTCTTTCCAAAAAACCCACTTCTCCCACCAGAACATTGGATGCCTCAGCTCCTGAAGGAATTTTTCTCATGAAATTCATATCAACCTAGTGACAAATAAATAATAATTAAAAATAAAGTGTGCATGGTATTAATAAGACCAGAGGGAAATAGGAAAGAAAAGATGCTTTTAAAACTACTATTTGCTAATCAAAACTGGTGATCTAAAGGATGTAAAAATGCCAAAATTCTCACAAATACAAAAGACAAATACAAAAAAGCAAGCAAAACACATCTACCAAACAATACTCCCAACTGTTTTACTGTCATAGTCTTTACTACTTCAGAGATCTAAATTACCAAACATACAAACTAGAGAAAATTTTCAATGAATATAGCAGTATTCATTAAAAACTATTAAAGACAAAAATATAGTTCACAAGCTAACAGTGGTCCATGAAATTATACACAGTGCTAAAAATATTCATTTAATTATTATCTATTGTTTAATCTTAGAAATCAATTAGTTCCTTTATATTTTATGTATTTTTATAAGTCCTTTTTATTTTAAAGAACTCTGGACATCCCCCAGTATTCTCATTAAGTGGGAAAAATCATGTTTATTTAAAACTAAAATAGCCATAATTGGTATAGATATATGGTAGTGCTATATAATCAAATTCAGTTGTCTGTGTATAATTACAAAGAAAAGGTTACGAGCATAATATCAAAGTATGGCAACTTCTTCGTTTATACGCAGTTTCACACAAGGCACTAAACAACCACTTACAGGGCTATCTATTAAAATAAAACCAGCACTTACAGCGGGCCTCTTGAGTCCCACACCCAGTGTGCCACAACTACAGTGCCAGGAGGCAGACTCCTGCCCAACAGGAGATAAGGAGGTGTACACAAGGACAGACCAAGTAAAAAAAGGAAAACTGTGACAGAGGAACAAAAGTAAATGGCATCTGCCATGTCTAGAGGAGATCTATTAACTTAAACTATAGTAATTTATTCGTTGCAATTTAGTTACTGAACACTTTACACTCATCTGAAATAATTGGTGCACCAGTAAATAAAAATATGATCGACTTAGAACAGTACAATGTCCCATAAGCAAGGCTTTTTTTTGGCAAAGCTTTTTATAATTTTAGAGCATGAAGCTCAGCAAAGCTATACCGCAAATCATCATTTAAATGCCTTTTCTGCAAAATGTGATTTATAGAATTTGCATCATAAGATAAAGGCTTAAAAAATGAATCTTACTTGAAATAATCACATTTAATTAAAAGTCTGACATTGTATCCTATAGTAAATACCAATAAAAAAATTTACAATGGCCACAGGGGATCAATTATTCAGAGGCAGTACTCACAAAGTATGCTTTAAATTCAATTGTAATTTGAACTTGTAGTTTTTTGTCCTGTTCTTTTGAAATAAGTTCTTTTTATATTTCATTTAAATACTCGTCTACCACAATTCAAAATCATAGTTGAGATGGGTGAATTGTTTTTAAATCCATGCCTTTACCTTTACCTACCCATGGGGAAGCACCAATGTTTCCCAGTGACATTCCAGAAAGTACTGACACCATAAGACAATAATTCTGGGATCACATTACAGCCGAGAAAAAGCTGAATCATTACTGCTATAACATCATTACCAGAATTAATCTTTCTAGTGGTGGTAGCTCCAGAACAAACGACTGTAATTCAAAAGGTACTGAAGTTTCATGATATCTATGGGTAGGTATAGATGAAAATACCATATTATTCATATATTCATTTCTAACACTAGTAAGATATAATGTTATTCAAGTGTTATGAGACTGTTACCTTTCTCACAATTTCTGATCATAAATTAACATATCATAAGCATCACATGCAGGTTTATAAGCACCAGTTATTAAAAAATTATTATAATCAATGTTAATAAAGCCACATTGCTACAATTTTCTCAGTAAAAATGACTATGAAAATGTATAGTTAGTAACAGAATTACCTTGCTGAAGTCAACAGTACTATTTTCTCTGCTTCCTCCACTTCCATTACCTTTAATTTCTCCACTTTTACTATTGTCCAAGTTTCCAGGTGCAGACTGTGGAGAGGCCAAAATACCTGTATTTAAGAACAAACAAATTCCAAACTAGTAAGGAGAAAATTCACTTTGTAACCTGAATCTGCTCATATCCTGAAAGTGATGGTTTATTAAAAGCAAATGTGCTAGGTTAAAAAAAAAAAAGGTGCCAAGTGTTAGTACCATACCAGCAAGAGTAGATTAACATTTTAAGCAATAATGAAGCTATATATTTTAACATTTTAAATAATATAATTGGCATTTACAAAAATGGTGGCCTTTTGCAAAAAGAGAAAAAGTGAGAAGGTGGAAGACCTGGGTCTGATCACCACTAGAAATACTTAGGGCATCCATTTTCAATGTATCCAATAGACATGTGAACTCCACATCATTAAGTTAGCTTAATGATGTCTAGCACACTTACATCAATAACAATATAAAATTTCTGATAAAACCTAAATGTAACTCAGAAAATGTTAAGAGCTACGTCAACTAAACGTACACTAATTTTGCCATAATCATCCCTAACCTTAACAGTTTCCTCAAGAATTTTCATTCTCTTGTGTGAAATTTATGTGCTGCCTACTGTCATTATTCCTAAGAAATATGTTAAAACATAACAGTAATGTTTTTACTATTTTAGATACACGTTCTATTAAATTAGCTTATTTGTATTACAAATGATAGATATATGTTCATGCATTATGTATACTCATTTCAAGTAACACTCAGCAACAATTCACACAATAACATAAAAACACCCAGTAGAATATGACCAATCATTACCACTACGAATTTTGCAGAAAGTTCAAATCTCAGAAATATTTAAGTACTTAACACAGATTTCTACCATTAAATGTATCTAATTTTTTCAAAACACCCAAGACTTTTTAGTTCAAGAATACAGATTTAATATTACCCAAAACACTGAGTATCACAGGAGAAGATGCACTAGACAATTACAACAGTCTTTACTTTTAGTTTTAACTCTGCCACTCAAGACAATCTAGTGACCCACAGAAGTTCAATTAAATTGTTTGCAGTTAGATCCTATAAACTTTAAAGTTAATATTCGTAATTGAGTTCCAAAATTTTAAGCATATCAGATATATTCAATGCCTCTAAGGGAGTTTTCGTTTTTACAGAATACAACATACACTAGTAACTTTAAGTCATTTGAGTTTACTGCTTAAACTTAGTGAAAGAAGACCTTTGTGATACCCACTTCTATGTTAAATATCTACGCTAGGATGTCACTCTGACTCAAAAATCTCAGTGTAAAAAGTATGCACAATCCCCTTAGCCATGTGCTCATTCCCTAGAAGTATTAAACAATTCTGAAATAAAAACTATTTCCTAAAACTTAACTAATTTATCACCATTTTAGCCTCTTCTTTGAACTTTGTCCCTACACTTCCATTATAGAGTCCATTCCTTTATTAAAATACATGCCCAAGTGGAAAATAAAAGTGAACCAGTATTTTTCAGTGGTTTCCACCAACTCCCACACAAGAAAATGAAGAGTATCATTAAGACCCTGGCAGCAACTGCAATGACCATCAACACACACACACTGCTAACTACTAAATGCATCCAACCTGCAAACGTGTAACCAAAAAAAAACATAGGCACAGCTTCCCAGAACAGTCCCAGGCACCAGATTTTGGGGAGAAGAGTGGAATGGGGAGAAGGCTCTGGGGGAAAACAAGGATACAGTAGAATGGGAAGAAGAAATAATGTACAACTCAATACTGACAAAGCCAGAAGAGATGACGTGAAGTCATGGGCTCACCTGGTCACCTTGAACCTGTTAAAGTCATCATGCCAGGCACACCTTAGAGATTCCCACCATCGCCTTCTCCACGCAATCCTTCCTACTCTCAGCTAAGTTAAAGCTATTTCCTCAAAAGGTTAAGGAAGTATCCCTGCTCCTACACTAAATTCCTAGAGCTCAGAATTAAATGAGTAAATTCCCCAAAATTAAAACTATCATTAGCACAGATAACTCAGAAGGACTTTACTTGCTTTGAGCAAAAAAAAAAAACAAATATGAGTATGTACACAATCAGTACTGGGATTTAAAAATCATACCCTGGTAAATCTATTATTGTGCCCTTACATTCTTTTTCTTAAAATAGCAAAGCTACCTAGAGAAACAGAAATCAAAGGTATCAGTTTTCTGTCATTAAAAGTTTGAAAGTAGAAGTATTTGGAGCAGTGGTTCTCATCTGGGGAAGATTCTGCCCCCCAGAGACACCTGGCAACGTCTAGAGACATCTTTGGTTGTCACCACTAGGGAGTGTACTGGCAGCTAGTGAGTGGAGGCCAAGGGTGCTGCTCAACATCCGACAACGCACAAGACATCCCCCACCACAAAGAAGTGTCCACCCCGAAAGGTCAATAGTGCCGAAGGTGAGAAACACTGAGTCAGAAGACAGTTACAAACACTAAAAGTGAGTTACGTCTTTTATATAATTATTCTCCAAAAAATAACTAATGGGAAACACCACTTTCTTTTTTTATTTTTACTACAGATATTCACAAATCATGACCCCGTGCCACAAAAATCTATGACATTAGTCTCTCAAAAATGATGCCAAGGCCACCTTCTTCATCAGACTTCAGGAAAACTTACAGAGTGAGTTTCCAGCTGCTCTAAGCAGCAAAGGTAACTAAGGCAAGGAATAATATAGAGTTGCCCCTATTATTGTAATTACATTCCTCCTATAAATGTCTTCTTAAACAGTAATTATGAGCTCTCCCTTTTCCTTAGAAATTCCCTCTTTTCCCTACATTCTAATTTCTTTTCCTCAGAAAGGCTAATAAATCTCATGGCATACTTAATGGCAGAGGGGGAAATAATTTAATTGTGTCCCTCAATTTTCAGTTAATTGCTCTTTTTATCCTCTTAACAACATGACCTAAAGCCATTGTGAACCTGTACATCCCTTCCTTCCCATATAAAATTTATAGTCCCTTATCATTAATAACATTGAAACTGGTAAAACAAGAAATGTCCAGTATTACTGACAGATATAGGTAAAAACAAATGCAAGGGGAAGTAACTTTAAAGTCATTTTTGTTCAAGAAAAGTAGTAAACCTTGCTAGTCCTTTTTAATTAAAATAAGAATGTTTGTTATTTCTGAGTAATTATTTCTAGATTTTTTCTTTTGTTTAGTTACCTCATTATATAATACTCTATCTTTTCCACAGAGTATTAAAATTTACAATTAAATTCTATACTATAGATTTTGTTGTATGTAGATCTGGGTTCAATTCCTTGCTCTGGTCATTTACGGTATAACCTTAACATCTCTAAGTCTTAATTTTCTTCATTTTACAAACAGCGATAACATGAACTCATCAAATTGTTAGACAAATTAGAAATATGATATTTGAAAAGTACACATCACTGTGTGTGACAACCTATGAAACAATGGTTACTATAAGTACTATCATAATTAATGTTACAATGATTTAACCACAAAACTTCTATTTTTTAACTTCTAAAAGTATCATCTTTTTTTGGCAACTACAATGAGCTTTGATTAAATGTATTTAGTATGTCTGGATACAGCCAATAAAGAGAAGGAGAGGCTGGTTGGTCATATGCTGGTAGGAACACAGGATGTTTAGTCAGAGGATGTGGGCTGTCACTTACTAGCTATATGATCCAGGGGAATTTATTTAACTTAGCTGAGCTGAGCCTGAGTTTCTGAAAATAGGTATATCCACCCAACTTACACAAAATTTTATACACATCAAACAGGCTGTTAACTATAAGCTAGTATTGAAGTGTTACATATTATTCAGTGTTATGCAGAAATGTGATAATAATTATGTGATTAAAACCACTATAGTTAGTGTTCATATGTCACGTTGATGCTTAGCTGTCAGTAAAACATAGTCACTAAAGAATACTTTTTTAGGGCTTCCCTGGTGGCGCAGTGGTTGAGAGTCCGCCTGCAGATGCAGGGGACATGGGTTCGTGCCCCGGTCTGGGAAGATCCCACATGCCGCGGAGCGGCTGGGCCTGTGAGCCATGGCCGCTAAGCCTGCATGTCCAGAGCCTGTGCTCCGCAGCGGGAGAGGCCACAACAGTGAGAGGCCCGCGTACCGCAAAATAAAAAAAAAAAGAATACTTCTTTATATGAATTGGGTAGAAAGATAAATATGTATAAATATACATATAATTAATATATAAGAGGAAAAGCCAAAATTATAATAATATATAATAACCCTTAAGTGAGTTACAAACCTTTTATGCACTAAGAAATAATTTTTCTAATTCACATAGAAATATATCCTAGCCACAACTATTGGAACTCTAGTCCTGAAAATTTCAAGGTGAATTAGGATTAAAAATAGATATGGCATTAAATAAAGGACAAGTAAAGTCTATGCCAAATTATAAAACTAGTCTTGAAATAATGATGATCCCAGGAGACAAAATGAGAAAAAGAACATTCAATTCTATTTTTTGTTAGGAAGGTTAAAACATACTGCATTCCTTGAACAAAAGCACCAAATAGTAGATAAAAGGCATATCACCCCATTTTACTTTATGTAAAACATGTGTTCATTCACCTTATGGAATGAAATGCACAAGAAGAGCCACCATTTTTTTAATCATGGCAAATTAAAAGATTACTTGTAAAAATGTCTACATTTTTTGAACCATTCAAATGCACTGACCTGTAAAATCTCATTGAAAATTTTTGAAAAAAAAATTAAATTATGTGTAGTCTTATTTGGAGTCTTTTTAAAATTTTAAATTTTAAATAATTCTATCCTCTGTAATATACTATAAAGAAAAAAACATGCAGAAGTCAAAATAAATCATAAGCATTATCTATGTATACTGCTAAAGCTATGTGCTTGAAAGGCATTCCAAGTGCAAGTGATCTAGAGGCAGAAAGCACCACACATGGAGGACTTTGAATAGTTGCCTGAAGTTATGTCAACATTTTCCTCATTCTTCTGCTCCTGGCCTCGCAGTGCTTCTAAGTCTTCCTCAGGCGGATGAATTACTACTGTGGGAATATCGTCACTGGCAGGTGAAACCAGTAGCTCTGGGGCCTGAAGCTGCCTCTGCTGGGAACTTCTGGAGTTCAGGCGACTGAGCCTAGGGCTGGAAGGAGGACTGTTCTGAGGGGTAGGTACTGGGGTTGTACACTTCGAGCCTGCAGGGGTTCCAGCTCTCGAAGAAGGAAGAAGATGACTGAGAAGAAGAGATAAAGGTGATTCTCCTCTCAATGAAAGGTTTGAGGCAGACAGACCTGTTCGCAAAGAGTGGCGGGAGGCTGAAAGGCCTTCCCCTGAGATAAAACAAATAAATGAAAAGTGATGAAGTTCACTGCAGAAGACAAATGAGACACAAAATATCAATTTACACCATAAACTGCAAGGTTTAAAAAAGATCCAAAATTTCAAATTCATGCTATCAGGGTTAGTATAACAATCAGATTTTTAAATATTAGAAAATCACTGAAAAATGCCTTAAACTGTAATTAGTTCTCTGAAGATGTATCCAAAAATCAAAACAAAAAATAAAAAACAATGCTAATGATAGATGGTCGGGGACGATATTCTGTTAGTAATGAGAATGTCCAATAGTGTGGCTTTAAAATTAAAGAATAATATCAATGGAAAGCTGCTGCTTAAAAAAACGATAAATAGCAAATCAGAATATAACACAAAAATAATTTAAGAAATAAAACCCAAAACAAAACTTAACAGCACTGATATTTAGTGCATTTTATCTACATTGCACCGAACCGCTACATATTCTCTCATCAGAAAAGTCCACATTAATGGTATCTAATAATTCCTAACTTAAAGGTGATATCAATAACATTAAGTCAACAGGGCATCACCTACTGATAGCATTCTCAAGTAAAATTTAAAAACATAAGACATGTTATAGGAATTTTTTTTTCAAAAGAGAAACGTCAATTTTAAAAGATACATATTCTTGAGCTCATTATCTGATATTAATAAATGCCCTAAAATATGCTTACATTTCTAAGGCAGCAGATAAATTAAAACAAATACATACAATCTTTAACTTAACTAGCTAAGAATAAAGTATTTCTTACCAACAAGAGTGATGAGGAAGTTAAGTCTACAGTATTTCAAAAGGTCAGGTATAGTTATACTTCAAAAACTTGTTTATTCTAATTAAGTGTGGCTTAATGGAATAACATTGTTTTTTCAGGAAAAGCATGAGAAATATAACAACCCCACATGATCTAAGTAATCAAAGCTACATGCTCAAGAGATCCCAGAAATATTAAAAATATGAACTTTTAATCCATAAACCACCACTATTTAGTTAAAAAATAAGCTACATGCAGAAAAAATTGTTAAATTACAACTATAATATAACAAAATAATGAAATGCCCATGCTAAAATGGCATCTAAAAGAAAACAGCCATTGTCTTATGATTAAAAGGAATCAACTGACAATTGGAGAATAATCAGGAACCACTGCATATGGGGAAGAAAGATTTAATATGGTCTCTCTAGGCAAACAAATTCACTTCACTAAAGTAGAGCATATGCAATACATGGAAAGGTGAAAAAAAAGACATGACATAGATGGCTTGCTTTCAGATTGAACTTAGGTCCATAAGAGATTTCTTTCATTCTTAAGGTTCCTTGAATATAGAAAGGCACAATTTAAAATAGATTAAAAAGAGTTTTATTGGTCAAATGCTCAGAAGAAAATGGACTTAATTATCTTACACTGAGCTGCAAACGATGACTAAGTACTGTCAACTTTAGACATGTTAAATCCTACCACCTGTGACTGTGTGCTTGTAGAACAGTTAAAAGCCATACTCTTTTCAGAGACAGAAAAGATGAGCAGAAGGATTTGTGGCCCATCCTCCACTCCTCTTCACTGTAATTCTCACAAGCCTTGGGTAATGGTAGCAACTAGAGGCAGCAGTGACCCTCAAAACCAGCTCCAATTCTTTGCAACTGGATTTTTCCAGTCACTGTCATCAGAGCTATCTTTGAGACCCAAAATAGAACCCCAGTGATAGCATGCCAGCCTTAAGACAGTGACAGAGGTAAATGGCTACAAAAACACATTCTCCCCATGTCCCACATAACCCATGCTATACCGTGAATGAGAGGGGAGAGCAGCAGTGTGTGGGTCTGTGCCATTCTCAATGGCTTGAAAAAATCAACTGCATCATCCCTAGCATAAAACAGGAACAAGCACAAAAACCTTTCACCAATTATGTAAATAAAAAGCAGTGAAATCAGCAGACCAACCCCAAAATACTTGCTTATGCCTAGCAAGTAAAGTATACTCAGGAGAAAAAAAAAAATCTCCAGGAAAAATCTAATATTAAAGGCCCAAACACAAGACTTAAAATTTTCAAAAGATTAAATTTATAGATAATAATTTATGGCTCTTTTATCAAATATACAAGAATTCTTCAGCAGAAACAAAAAAGCAAGAAGGAGGGTAATTCAGGGTTACATATAGTGTAGTGTTTAAATATTACCAATACTTATCCCATTTTAACAGAGTAAATGCTTAATTTGTTCATCTAAGTAATTTCTACAGATAATTCTGTCACACTGTAAAGACATTTTAGAAATGAAATCTTTAAATGCACAAATTATTATTTTAAAGAGAATTAAAAAGATAAAGGCCTATGTAATTATCTAGAAAAAATATGTTTCTTTTCCTGAATGCTAATTGTAACACACTGGAATGCCATTAGTGTAGACGTGTTAGCAAAAAAGGAATGCCACAACTTATCTCACCATTCCTTTCAAGCAAGTGAGGGTCAGAATGTTTCTTGCCTATATCTGCAAAAGATCGAACAAGGGGAATCCGGCTGGTGAACCTTTTCTCATTCTGATGATGGTGCCTCTTCAGAAGGGCTTCTCTGACATTCTCTCTTATGGACTCGTCCAACTGGCCAGAGGCGATCATGTTGTCCAATACCATATCTAGGCAAAGAAAAAATACATAGATAACAATGATTTTTATTAAATAAACTAATACTTGGATGACTATAACACAGAATAAATCTTAAGTGAAATCTTACCAGAAAAATAAGACTCTTAAATAGCTCTAGAAAGTATCATTCTCTTCTAATATTGAATAATAGATGCATAAAGATAAATATGAACATTATCCAACAAAAATGAACATATTAAGAGACCCTTATTTTAATAAATACTATTATTTATTGAAAAGC
Organism: Monodon monoceros; assembly: GCF_005190385.1. Lineage (NCBI taxonomy): Eukaryota > Metazoa > Chordata > Mammalia > Artiodactyla > Monodontidae > Monodon > Monodon monoceros. Next base: position 46,802,239 of record NW_021703780.1, read on the forward strand.
TACTGTTATTCACCAATAGCCTTCCTATATAGTTGAAGGTGCTTTACTGATGATACAATAAATTCTATTAAAATGGATATTCAAATATTGGCTTCCTAAGAAGTGAAGGTATTTTCTTGTTTCACCTCATACTTTTCCCCAAAACTGTAGATGAGTATCTGTACTCATTCATTCAATCATTAACTATTTACTGAGTACCTATTATGTGTTGGGAATCCAGCAATTAACTAAGCAGATCAAGTTTCTGCTCTCACTCATCCACAGGTAGAAAAACCAGTGAGTACATGAATAGATAAAATATGAAGTAATAAGTTTTAGAAAGATGACTATATCAGGCTGTGAGGGAGGTGTGGGAAATGGGGAGATTGATGGCAATGACATTTTATACATTACTGCGGTGCCCGGACTATTTTTTTTTTTTGCGGTACGCAGGCCTCTCACTGCCGTGGCCTCCCCCATTGCGGAGCACAGGCTCCGGATGCACAGGCTCAGCAGCCATGGCTCACGGGCCCAGCCGCTCCGCGGCATGAGGGATCCTCCTGGACCGGGGCACGAACTCGTGTCCCCTGCATCGGCAGGCAGACTGCCAACCACTGCGCCACCAGGGAAGTCCTGGACTATTTTTAATTTATAAAGTACATATAAATATTTTTTTTAAGTGGCAGTAACTTGAGATAAAACAGTCAGGCTTTCAAATCTATGATAAGGTTCCTCTGAGAGAAAATTAGATCAACCTAGCAGGTAAACTCTTAACAGCAACAGCATGACTACAGGCTACCATACAAATGAACACTGGATTATACATTTACTAAAATATTATATTGTATTATGTGATCATTAAAAGCCAAAGTAAGACATATTGAATATGTCTGAATTCAATATTCCTAATCCTACTCAGTTTTTCAGTCATTTATATAGAACAAGAAAGGACTTTGATAACTTAAAGATTTGCAGCACAAGGTCAAATCTATCAATCTGGTAATATCAACGTACTGGTATTTCTAGCCTGAGAAATTCTAATAAATTTACAGTCCTCTTGAAGATCAAATACAATAGTTTTTTGTTTTTATATTGGACAATCTATAATGGTAGTCACACTATCAAATTTATTACTATTGAACTTGATATTGGTTTTGAGCAACTTCAGTTAATGACCAAATAGCTTTATCACAGCTATCTTTTCCTTCTTTCTACCTCCACAGTATCCTTCAATTTTCTCTCCTTCGTTTCCATTGCTACTACCTACCAGACATCAGATCGTCATCACTTCTTGCTTATACATTCCAAGAGAATAAATGACCTCCTTGCTTCTAATCTCTTCTTATCCAAAGCCACCCTACCTCTTCTTGCCAGAATCCCTGACACACATCAAGATCATACTACTCTCCAACTTAAAAATCACTGAGAGCCAAAATGCCTACCAAATAAAATCCAATTTCTTAGTAATTCAAGGCTAGTCACAATCCACCTCTAATTTATTTTTCTAACATATCTCAAGAAATCTGTATACTCACAGAGAACTGACTTTTCTGAGATTCATAGCTGTCTATACTTTCTAGACTTTTCTTCCTTCTCTTTCTCCTCCTTAGAATACTTTCTTTTCTCTTGCACCACCCTGCTCCCTATCGCCATGTGTTCAAATTCTATGGATAAGTTGAATAGTTAATGTACTCTCTGTATCTTCCCCAGATACCTTGGTCCAAAAAACAAAGAAACAAAAAGCTCCTTCCTCTGCATTTCCAGAGAACAGACTTCATATCTTGCTTATGGCACTAGTCACTTTCTTCTTGATAACTGTAGTTACATCTCCCTAATTTAATCTTTTAGACTCCAAACTTATCAAAGACAAAAAGGGTTATTTATATGTCTACTCCTCATACTGCCCTGCACAGAATGGAAGCTCAACATGTAACTGTCAAATCAATGGTCTAAAATTCCACTTTATTTTCCTTATTTAAGTATCTCTAACTTCAATACAATTTAACTATAAAGAAGTCACTTTGCTATCACCTGCTATTTCATCAAGAGTGCCTGCTCTCATATCCAGCATGACTGTTCCATTTAGGATGCAACTTCTCAGTTCAAAAAGACTGTGCAAAGAGAGGGTCGCCACGTAAGGCTTACTCCACCGGTCACCACCGTCTTCAACATCCTCTTCAAATTTCAGCCATCTGAAATGTATAATGTATAACAATATTTTACAAATAATGATTCCATTTGTTTATTTTAATATGATAAACATAAGCTTTTTCTTTTAAACAGAAACAAAGATCACCACCACCAAAACAAAATTTCGCTACAAACACATTTTTACAAATTAGGCTAATGGTCTATAATGTCGATAGGCACAAGTTACCTTTGTAGTTCCTCTTTCTATTCTAGCTATCACTGTAGTAAGTTTACAGAAACAAACTCTGGAATTTCATAGTTTCAGCTTCCAATCTTATTTTAAACTTTAAATATGCAAGATATTGATTTTTCAAACTTGTTTCCTCTAATTAAAGATATTAAAATCTACAGTAACATATTTCCTTTTCTTATATTATAGTATTAAGAATTATTTAAGGAAACAAATTTGAGAATAAAGATAAAATTTCCAGACAGAAGGAAATTCTCTACTCATTGTTTTAAAGTACTGGATGTCTCAATTTCAATTTTATACTCTCATTACAAAAAGAAACCAAGTAAAGGCACTTAAAAACTGAGAGAGTATCATCACCTGGCAGTTTCTTTCCATTCATACTCTTCTCCATCTCTGTAGCACAGCTCATCCATTTCTGTGAAGAGGTCATGGGGAATGTGTTCTTCATCATCATCTTCGGTACCCAGGATGAACTGGACTCTCTGGGATGGTGTGTCTTGACAAAATCAGAATTTAAAAATATACACTCAAAATTTTCCTCAATTAATACAAAGGTAAATTCAAAATTTTGAAAATGAAATGCTTTTCTTATAAATATATTTCATCAGAACAAATTTCTTTTCATTATTATTAAAATACTATAATTCTGGAAGGAAACAAGGACCAACAATCTAGAACAAAAGAATTTCACAGAAAGATCACCTCCACAGATTAAAAAGAAAAATTATATGTTAAAGTCACACTAATCTTTAACAAACTAATGTAAATCAAACAAATAACAGTAAGCAACATCCAAAACCAAGAAAACACTATGCATAAGACAGGACCTTTTCCTCACCAAAAATAGATGGAAATGTTAGATAATATAGAACATTTCAAATATTTAATTAATATGTAGTTAAGTTCAAGAGTAAAAAAAGAAATCCCCAAGTTCAAAAAAAAGGATGAGAAAACTCAAAACTAACTTTTCCTACTATCATGGAGAAGCAAAAGTCTGTCAGCTGAGGTTAGGGAGGTAGACAGGTCACTGCCGCTCATGACGTCTGAGTTTTAAACTACTTGTGTGGTACAGGATCCCCAAACAGAGAAATTAGCGTACATTCTAGTCCAGGACAATTGAAAGCCCCAGGGGTCCCAGAATAAACACTGAAGCATACAACAAGCATCAATTAAAAACAAAATCAAATTCTTCCAAATATAATAGAGGAGGTCAAACTCAAAATTTACATCTAGGTAAACAAACCTCCAGGAACTTATAGCTGCAAGAGGGATATTAAAACAGGTTAAAAAGTAAATTAGAAGGACTTCCTTGGTGGCGCAGTGGTTAAGAATCCACCTGCCAACGCAAGGGACACAGGTTCAAGCCCTGGTCCTGGAAGATCCCACATGCCACGGAGCAACTGTGCCCGTGCGCCACAACTACTGAGCCTGTGCTCTAGAGCCCGCGTGCCACAACTATTGAAGCCCACGCACCTAGAGCCTGTGCTCCACAATAAGAGAAGCCACCGCAATGAGAAGCCTGTGCACCGCAACAGAGTAGCCTCCACTCGCAGCAACTAGAGAAAGCCCGCGTGCAGCAACGAAGGCCCAACACAGCCAAAAATAAATAAATAAATTTATTGGAAAAAAAAGATTAGAAATAAAATTGTTAAAGGAAAAGACAGATATAAGGAGGAGGAGGTTACACAGAATGCATCAATGACAAATAAGACAAAAACACGGAAGGTTAAGAGATATAGAAAACAGAATAAAAAAGTCGCACAAGAAAAACTCCAGAAAGAGGAAAATATAAAGAACAGGGGAAGAGGCAGTATGAAAAACATATCTGAAACTTGTCCAGTAGGTACACGACATGGGTCTTCATAATGAAGGAATACTCTAAGACCAATGCAGGACAAACAAAAACACAATGTAACTGAACTTCTTAATATTTGAACCTTTCAACAATTAGGTCTTGCACATCTTTTGTGAAATTCATCCCCAAGTAATACTTCTGGTGCTATTGTGTTGTTTATTTCAGTTTCTGATCGCTCATTGCTACTATATAGAAATACAGTTGATTCTGTACACTGATTTTGTATCCTGTAACCTTGTTAAACTTACTCAGTTCTGTAGTTTTGTAGATTGCTTAGGATTTGCTACACACATATATGATTCTGTAACTGTGAATAAAAACAATTTTACTTCATTTACTTTCTGGATGCATTTCATTTCTTTCTTGCCTTATTACACTGGCTACGTGTGCCAGTACCATGTTGTACAGAAGCAGTGAGAGAAGACATCCTTGCCTTTTCCCAATTCATAGGGAGAAAACATTCAGTCTTTCACCAGCATTTCTAAATGCTCTATATCACACTGAAGAAGTTTTCTAATATTCTTAGTTTGCAAGGAGATAAAATTCTAGAATAGAATTTAGAAAATTTCTAAATAAATAGAATTTGTTAGATGTAGATAAATAGGATTTATCTAAAGACAGTTTTAACTCCTAGCAAACAAGGGGGGTGGAATTTTGTCAAAGGCTTTTTCTGTCTTATTGATATATGGGTTTTTCTCCTTTATACTATTAATGTTTATTTACACTGATAGATGTTTAAATTTTAAACCAACCCTGCATTTCCACTTGTTTATCGTATTAATTTCCTATTGCTGCTATTACAAATTTCCACAAACTTGCTGGCTTAAATAACACAAATTTATTCTCTTACAGTTCTGGAGACCGTAAGTCCAAAATGAATTTTACACAGGGCTAAAAAATCATGGGCTGGTTCTTTCTGGAGGCTCTAGGGGAAAATCCATTTCCTTACCTTTTCTAGCTTCTGGAGGCTGCCTACATTCCTTAGGTCTGGATGCCTCCTCATTCCATCACTATAACTACTGTCTCCTCTCTGACCTTCTGACTCCTTGTGATGAAATCTGGCCCATCTGCATTAATCCAGCATAATCCCCACTTCTCAAAATCCTTTAACTTAGTCACATCTACAGATGCACTTTTGCCAAATAAGGTTAACATTCACAGGTTCCAGACAGTAGGAATATGGACACTGTGGGGGCCACTATTCAGATTACCACCATCGTGATGTATTATCCCTCTTAAGTATTGCTGGATAAGATATGCTTTTATTTTGTTAAGGATTTCTGAATCTATATTCATGAGAAATAATTAGTGTGTAGTTTTATTCTATTGTAACATCTTCATCAGGTTTTGGTATCAGGGAAATGCTAGATTCACAATATGAATGGGAAAGTGTTCCCTCATCTTCAATTTTCTAGCAGAGTCTGTGTTATTTCTTTCTTATATGTTTGATGCCATTTGGGAGTAAATTTCCATTGTGGGAATGCTTTAGACTACAAATTCAATTTCTTTTTATACATGTAGGATAATCCAAGTTACCCATTTCTGCTTAACAGTATGTATTCCTAAGAAACTTCCCCACTTAATCTGAAGTATCAATTTTGTTGGCATAAAATCATTCATAATATTCCCTCCTTATTCTTTAATATGTAGAATCTGTACTGAAAATTTCTGGTGCTGGTCATTTGTATCTTTTTTTCCCTCACCTGATCAGTCTGGCTATTTAGATTTCTCAATTTTATTGATCTTTTCAAAGAACCAGATTGCAGTCTGATTGATTTTTGCTACTATTGGTCTGATTTTTATTTTATTCATTTCTGCTTTCATTTTTATTGTTTCCTTTCTTTTGTTTATTTAGGCTTAATTTGCTCTATTTTTTCCTTCAATTTCTTAAGTTACCAGCTTAAATCATTGATTAGGTCTTTCTTGTTCTGCGTTTTTTAAATTAACTTCTTTATTTAAATTTGTTTGCACTGGGTCTTAGTTGCAACAGGTAGGCTCCTCGGTTGTGGCATGCGAACTCCCGAATTCCCACCTGCGGCATGCATGTGAAATCCAGTTCCTGGACCAGGGATCAAACCTGGGCCCCCTTCACTGGGAGCACAAAGTATCTACCACTGTGCCACCAGGGAAGTCCCTTCTTTTCTAGTATAAAAACTAAATGCTATACGTTTTTCTCTAAGCACTGCTTTAGGAATATCTAACAAATTCTAATATGTAGGCAGTCCTCACTTTGCACAGTACCATGCTAAATGAAACCTGTGTGTGTCAGAACTGTGTCCTCACTTTGCAAGATTTTCTCTCAATTTTCTGCCTATACCGTGTTTTCGTTTTCTTGAGTTCAACATATTTTCTAATTTCTGATGTGACTGCATCTTTAACCCATGGGTTACTGAGAAACTTTGTGCTTAATTTCCAAATATCTGGGCATTTTTCATAATATCTTTTTAGTTTAATTCTATTTGTGGTCAGAGAATACCCTTCCAGTCTTTTTAAATGTATTAAGACTTGCTTTATGGTCTAGAATATGATCTTGGTTAAATCTTCAATATGCAATTGTAAAGAATGTGTATTCTGCTGTGGTTGGGTGAAATGTTCTATGCATGTGACTATCAATCTGACTTACAGTGTTATTTAGGTCTTCTTTATCTTTACCGATTTTTTGATAACTTGCTATTACTGAGAAAGGAGAGTTGCAATCTCCAGCTATACTTGTGGATTTCTCTCTTCCTCTTTTCAATTTTTTCAGTTTTTGTTTCATGGATTTTGAAGCTGTTGTTATATACATTTAGGACTGTTATGTCTTGGTTTCAGCAGTTTGATTTTTATGTAACTTTGTGCAGTTTATCTTCATGTTTCTTCTCCTTGCGTTTTGTTGAACTCCTTGGACCTGTGAGTTCAGACTTTTTATTAATTTTGGAAATTTTTCTGGCACTCCAATTATACATATGATAGACTACCTGATACTGTCCAACAAATTACTGATGCTGTTTATTGGTCTTCAGCCTTTTTTTGTTTCATTTTTATTAGTTTCTATCACAATATCTTCAAAAGTCACTTACCTTTTTTATTCTGTAATTTCAAAGCATCTGTTAATCTTATCTAGTGTAATACTCATTTCAGATATTGCATTTTTCATCTGTATAAGTTCCATGTGGGACTTTCATATATTTTCAGCCTCTCTCTTCTTGAACATATAAAGCATATTTATTATATTGCTTTAACATGCTTGTTTCTGAACTCCATTAACTTTGTGATTTCTGGATCTGTTGTGTTTTTTTTTAACATCTTTATTAGAGTATAATTGCTTTAAAATGGTGTGTTAGTTTCCGCTTTATAACAAAGTGAATCAGTTATACATATACATATGTCCCCATATCTCTTCCCTCTTGTGTCTCCCTCCCTCCCACCGTCCCTATCCCACCTATCTAGGTGGTCACAAAGCACTGAGCTGATCTCCCTCTGCTATGCGGCTGCTTCCCACTAGCTATCTATTTTATGTTAGGTAGTGTATATATGCCCATGCCACTCTCTCACTTTGTCCCAGCTTCCCCTTCCCCTCCCCATATCCTCAAGTCCACTCTCTAGTAGGTCTGTGTCTTTATTCCCGTCTTGCCTAAAGGTTATTAATAATCATTTTTTTAAAGATTCCATATATATGTGTTAGCATATGGTATTTTTTTTCCTCTTTCTGACTTACTTCACTCTGTATGACAGACTCCAGGTCCATCAACCTCACTACAAATAACTCAATTTAGCTTCTTTTTATGCCTGAGTAATATTTCATTGTATATATGTGCCACACATCTTCTTTATCCATTCATTTGATGATGGACACTTAGGTTGCTTCCATGTCCTAGCTACTGTAAATAGAGCTGCAATGAACATTTTGGTACATGACTCTTTTTGAATTATGATTTTCATAGGATATATGTCCAGTAGTGAGATTGCTAGGTTGTATGGTTGTTCTACTTTTAGTTTTGTTTTTTTTTATTCAAACAAAAAGTCACAAAACTTATAATCATCCTCCTCACTTCACTCAGTCCAATATAATTAATTTTTTTCCACCTTGATCTTTTGTTAGAACTTTTATGAATTCATCAGTTTTCCATTAGAGTTCTGAAAATACTTATTCATTCAGTTCAGCAGTATAGTCAGTTACCAGAAGCCTGTACTTTTCAGTCTTTTCCATGAATTCCTTGAAGATGAAACCCTTTTATAGGAACATTTTTGCAAAACCATCAGAGTACACCCAGAACTCTGTAAATGACAAAAGACTTAAAAATGACCATGGTTAAAGATTTGATGAAAGTTCATAATAAGGCAATTGACAAGAAAATTTAGTTAATTCTGAAATATACATTTTAAAGTAATAACTAGAATTATGGCTTTTAATATTATACCAGAACATATAAGATTTTTAGATATTTCATGTTATGTCTGAAACATTTATATTAACATATTTCCATAAAACTAACCCAAAGAAAGTTTAGTATTAGTTGTTTTTTGTTTGCTTGCTTTTTTATACTGCAGGTTCTTATTAGTCATTAATTTTATACACATCAGTGTATACATGTCAATCCCAATCGCCCAATTCAGCATACCACCATCCCCACTCCACCGTGGTATTCCCCGCTTGGTGTCCGTATGTTTGTTCTCTACATCAGTGTCTCAACTTCTGCCCTACAAACTGGTTCATCTGTACCATTTTTCTAGGTTCTACATACGTGCGTTAATATACGACATTTGTTTTTCTCTTTCTGACTTACTTCACTCTGTATGACAGCCTCTAGATTAATCCACGTCTAAACAAATGACAATTTCGTTCCTTTTTATGGCTGAGTAATATTCCACTGTATATATGTACCACAATTTCTTTATCCATTCGTCTGTCGATGGGCATTTAGGTTGCTTCCATGATCTGGCTATTGTAAATAGTGCTGCAATGAACATTGGGGTGCATGTGTCTTTTTGAATTATGGTTTTCTCTGGGTATATGCCCAGTAGTGAGATTGCTGCATCATATGGTAATTCTATTTTTAGTTTTTTAAGGAACCTCCATAGTGGCTGTATCAATTTACACTCCCACCAGTGCAAGAGGATTCCCTTTTCTCCATACCCTCTCCAGCATTTGTTGTTTGTAGATTTTCTGATGATGCCCATTCTAACTGGTGTGAGGTAATACCTCATTGTAGTTTTGATTTGCATTTCTCTAATAATTAGTGATGTAGAGCAGCTTTCCATGTGCTTCTTGGCCATCTGTATGTCTTCCTTGGAGAAATATCTTTTTAGGTCTTCTGCCCACTTTTTGATTGCGTTGTTTCTTTAATAGAGCTGCATGAGCTGTTTATATATTTTGGAGATTAATCCTTTGTCCGTTGATTCGTTTGCAAATATTTTCTCCCATTCTGAGGGTTGTTTCTTCATCTTGTTTATGGTTTCCTTTGCTGTGCAAAAGCTGTGAAGTTTCATGAGGTCCCATTTGTTTATTTTTGTTTTAATTTCCATTACTGTAGGAGGTGGATCAAAAAAGATCTTGCTGTGATTTATGTCAAAGAGTGTTCTTCCTATGTTTTGCTCTAAGAGTTTTATAGTGTCCGGTCTTACATTTAGGTCTCAAATCCATTTTGAGTTTATTTTTATTGTTAGGGAGGGTTCTAATTTCATTCTTTTATATGTAGCTGTCCAGTTTTCCCAGCACCGCTTATTGAAGAGACTGTCTTTTCTCCATTGTTTATCTCTCCCTCCTTTGTCATAGATTACTTGACCATAGGTGCGTGGGTTTATCTCTGGGCTCTCCATCTTGTTCCATTGATCTACGTTTCGTTTTTGTGCCAGTACCATATTGTCTTGATGACTGTATCTTTGTAGTATAGTCTGAGGTCAGGGAGTCTGATTCCTCCAGCTCTGTTTTTTTCCTTCAAGGTTGCTTTGGCTATTAAGGGACTTTTGTGTCTCCATACAAATTTTAAGAATTTTAGTTCTACTTCTATAAAAAATGCCATTGGTAATTTGATAGGGATTGCATTGAATCTGTAGATTGCTTTGGGTAGTATAGTCATTTTCACAATATTGATTATTCCAATCCAGGAACATGGTAATGTCTCTCCAACTGTTTGTATCATCTTTAATTTCTTTCATCAGTGTCTTATAGTTTTCTGCATACAGGTCTTTTGTCTCCCTAGCTGGTTTAATGCTTGGTGCTTTATTCTTTTTGTTGCAATGGTAAATGGAAGTGTTTCCATAATTTCTCTTTCAGATTTTTCATCATTAGTGTATAGGAATGCAAGAGATTTCTGTGCATTAATTTTGGACCCTGAAACTTTACCAAATTCATTGATTATAGTAGTTTTCTGGAGGCATTTTTAGGATTCTCTATGTATAGTATCATGTCATCTGAAAACAGTGACAGTTTTACTTCTTCCTTTCCAATTTGTATTTCTTTTTCTTCTCTGATTGCCGTGGGTAGGACTTCCAAAACTATGTTGAATAATAGTGGTGAGAGTGGACATCCTTGTCTCGTTCCTGATCTTAGAGGAAATGCTTTCAGTTTTTCACCATTAAGAAGGATGTTGGCTGTGGCTTTGTCGTATATGGCCTTTGTATGTTGAGGCAGGTTCCCTCTATGCCCACCTTCTGGAGAGTTTTTATCATATATGTGTGCTGAATTTTGTCAAAAGCTTTTTCCGCATCTGCTGAAATGATCATATGGTTTTTATTCTTCAATTTGTTAATATGGTGTATCACACTGACTGATTTGCGTATATTGAAGAATCCTTGCATCACTGGGATAAATCCCACTTGATCATGTTGTATGATCCATTTAATGTGTTGTTGAATTCTGTTTGCTAGTATTTTGTTGAGGATTTTGCATCTATACTCATCAGTAATATTGGTCTGTAATTTTCTTTTTTAGGGGTACCTTTGTCTGGTTTTGGTATCAGGGTGATGGTGGTCTCATAGAATGAGTTTGGGAGCGTTCCTTCCTCTGCAATTTTGTGGAAGAGTTTGACAAGGACGGGTGTTAGCTCTTCTCTCAATGTTTGATAGAATTCACCTGTGAAGCCATCTGGTCCAGGACTTTTGTTTCTTGGAAGATTTTTAATCACAGCTTCAATTTCATTACTTGTGATTGGTCTGTTCATATTTTCTGTTTCTTCCTGGCTCAGTCTTGGAAGGTTATACCTTTCTGAGAATTTGTCAATTTCTTCCAGGTTGTCCATTTTTTTGGCACAGAGTTGCTAGTAGTAGTCTCTTAGGATGCTCTGTATTTCTGTGGTGTCTGTTGTAACTTCTTTACATTTCTAATTTTATTGATGAGTCCTCTCTCTCTTTTTTTTTGAGTCTGGCTAAAGGTTTATCAATTTTGTTTATCTTCTCAAAGAACCAGGCTTTAGTTTTATTGATCTTTGTTATTGCTTTCTTTGTTTCTAGTTCATTTATTTCTGCTCTGCTCTTTGTGATTTCTTTCCTTCTACTAACTTTGGGTTTTGTTTGTCCTTCTTTCTCTAGTTCCTTTAGGTGTAAGGTTAGATTGTTTACTTGAGATTTTTCTTGTTTCTTGAGGTAACATTGTATTCCTATAAACTTCTCTCTTAGAACTGCTTTCGCTGCATCCCATAGGTTTTGGATCGTCGTGTTTCCATTGTCATTTGTCTCTAGGTATTTTTTGATTTCCTCTTTATTTCTTCAGTGCTCTCTTGGTTGTTTAGAAACGTATTGTTTAGCCTCCATGTGTTTGTGTTTTTTACGTTTTTTTCCCTGTAATTCGTTTCTAATGTCATAGCGTTGTGGTCGGAAAAGATGCTTGATATGATTTCAATTTTCTTAAATTTACTGAGGACTGATTTGTGAACCAAGATGTGATCTATCCTGGAGAATGTTCTGTGTGCACTTGAGAAGAAAGTGTAATCTGCTGTTTTGGGATGGAATGTCCTATAAATATCAATTAAATCTATCTGGTCTATTGTGTCATTTAAAGCTTCTGCTTCCTTATCTATTTTCATTTTGGATGATCTGTCCATTGGTGTTAAGTAAGGTGTTAAAGTCCCCCACTATTATTGTGTTACTGTCAAGTTCCTCTTTTATAGCTGTTAGCAGTTGCCTTATGTATTGAGGTGCTCCTATGTTGGGTGCATATATATTTATAATCGTTATATCTTCTTCTTGGATTGATCCCTTGATCATTATGTAGTGTCCTTCCTTGTCTCTTGTAACATTCTTTATTTTAAAGCCTATTTTATCTGATATGAGTATTGCTACTCCAGCTTTCTTCTGATTTCCATTTGCATAGAATATCTTTTTTCATCCCCTCACTTTCATTCTGAATGTGTCCCTAGGTCTGAAGTGGGTCACTTGTAGACAGCATATATGTGGGTCTTTTCCTTTGTATCCATTCAGCAGGCCTGTGTCTTTTGGTTGGAGCATTTAATCCATTCACGTTTAAGGTAATTATCGATATGTATGTTCCTGTGACCATTTTCTTAATTGTTTTGGGTTTGTTTTTGTAGGCCCTTTTCCTCTCTTGTGTTTCCACTTAGAGAAGTTCCTTTAGCATTTGTTGTAGAGCTGGTTTGGTGGTGCTGAATTCTCTTAACGGTTTGCTTGTCTGTAAAGCTTTTGATTTCTCTATCGAAACTGAATGAGATCCTTGCCGGGTAGAGTAATCTTGGTTGTAGGTTCTTCTGTTTCATCACTTTAAGTATATAATGCCATTCCCTTCTGGCTTGTAGAGTTTCTGCTGAGAAATAATCTGTTAACCTTATGGGAGTTCCCTTGTATGTTATTTTTCGTTTTTCCCTTGCTGCTTTCAGTAACTTTTCTTTGTCTTTAATTTTTGCCAATATGATTATTATGTGTCTCGGCATGTTTCTCCTTGGGTTTATCCTGTATGGGACTCGCTGCGCTTCCTGGACTTGGGTGGCTCTTTCCTTTCCCATGGTAGGGAAGTTTTCAACTATAATCTCTTCAAATATTTTCTCTGGTCCTTTCTCTCTCTCTTCTCCTTCTGGGACCCCTATAATGCAAATGTTGTTTTATTTAATGTTGCCCCAGAGGTCTCTTAGGCTGTCTTCACTTCTTTTCATTCTTTTTTCTTTACTCTCTTTCACAGCAGTGAATTCCAGCATTTTGTCTTCCAGGTCACTTATCCGTTCTTCTACCTCAGTTATTCTGCTATTGATTCCTTCTAGTGTAGTTTTCACTTCAGTTATTTTATTGTTCATCTCTGTTTTTTCTTTAATTCTTCTAGGTCTTTGTTAAACATTTCTTGCATCTTTTCAATTTTTGCCTCCATTCTTTTCTGAGGTCCTGGATCATCTTCACTATCATTATTCTGAATTCTTTTTCTGGAAGGTTGGCTATCCCGATTTCATTTAGTTGTTTTTCTGGGGTTTTATCTTGTTCCTTCATCTGGTACATAGCCCTCTGCCTTTTTGTCTTGTCTATCTTTCTGTGAATGTGGTTTTTGTTCTACAGGCTGCAGGATTGTAGTTCTTGCTTCTGCTGTCTGCCCTCTGGTGGATGAGGCTAAACGATTGATGGGAGGGACTGGTGGTGGGTAGAGCTGACTGTTGCTCTGGTGGGCGGAGCTCAGTAAAACTTTAATCCACTTGACTGTTGATGGGTGGGGCTGGGTTCACCACCTGTTCATTGTTTGGCCTGAGGCAACCCAACACTGGAGCCTACTTGGGCTCTTTGGTGGGGCTAATGACAGACTCTGGGAGGGCTCATGCCAAGGAGTACTTCCCAGAACTTCTACTGTCACTGTCCTTGTCCCCACGGTGAGCCACAGCCCCCCTTCCCTGCCTCTGCAGGAGATCCTCCATCGCCAGCAAGTAGGTCTGGTTCACTCTCCCCTGGGGTCACTGCTCCTTCCCCTGGGTCCCGATGCACACAGTACTTTGTGTGTGCCCTCCAAGAGTGCAGTCTCTGTTTCCCCCAGTCCTGTCAAAGTCCTGCAGTCAATTTCCACTAAGCTTCAAATTCTGATTCTCTAGGAATTCCTCCTCCTGTTGCCAGACCCATAGGTTGGGAAGCCTGACATGAGGCTCAGAACCTTCACTCCAGTGGGTGGACTTCTGTGGTATAAGTGTTCTCCACTCTGTGAGTCACCCACCCACCAGTTATGGGACTTGATTTTACTGTGATTGCACCCATCCTACCGTCTCATTGTGGCTTCTCCTTTGTCTTTGGATGTGGGGTATCTTTTTTGGTGAGTTCCAGTGTCTTCCTGTCAATGATTGTCCAGCAGCCAGTTGTGATTCTGGTGTTCTCCCAAGAAGGAGTGAGAGCATGTCATTCTACTCTGTCACCTTGGTTCCTCCCCTACTTTTAGATTTTAAGGAACCTCCATAATGTTTTCCATACTAGCTGTATCAATTTACATTCCCACCAACAGCGCAAGAGGGTTCCCTTTTCTCCACACTCTCTCCAGCACTCTGTAGATTTCTTGATGATGGCCATTCTGACCAGCGTGAGATATCCCACTGTAGTTTTGATTTGCATTTTCTAATTATTAATGATGTTGAGCATTCTTTCATATGTTGGTTGGCAATCTGTATATCTTCTTTGGAGAAATGTCTATTTAGGTCTTCTGCCCATTTTTGGATTGGGTTGTTTGCTTTTTTGATATTGAGTTGCATAAGCTGCTGGTAAATTTTGAAGATTAATCCTTTGCAAGTTGCTTCATTCGCAAATATTTTCTCCCATTCAGAGGGTTGTCTTTTAGTCTTGTTTATGGTTTCCTTTGCTGTGCAAAAGCTTTCAAATTTCATTAGGTCCCATTTGTTTATTTTTCTTTTTATTTCCATTTCTCTAGGAGGTGGGTCAAAAAGGATCTTGCTGTGATTTATGTCATAGAGTGTTCTGCCTATGTTTTCCTCTAAGAGTTTTATAGTGTCTGGCATTACATTTAGGTCTTTACACCATTTTGAGTTTACCTTTGTGTATGGTGTTAGGGAGTGTTCTAATTTCATTCTTTTACATGTAGCTGTCCAGTTTTCCCAGCACCACTTATTGAAGAGGCTGTCTTTCTCCATTGTATATTCTGGCCTCCTTTATCAAAGATAAGGTGAGCATATGTGCGTTGGTTTATCTCTGGACTTTCTATCTTGTAACATGGATCTATATTTCTGTTTTTGTGCCAGTACCATAATGTCTTGATTACTGTAGCTTTGTAGTATAGTCTGAAGTCAGGGAGCCTGATTCCTCCAACTCCGTTTTTCGTTCTCAATTTTGCGTTTCCATACAAATTGTGAAATTTTTTGTTCTAGTTCTGTGAAAAATACCAGTGGTAGTTTGATAGGGATTGCACTGAATGTGTAGATTGCTTTGGGTAGTATACTCATTTTGACAATGTTGATTCTTCCAATCCAAGAACATGGTATATCTATCTATTTGTATCATATTTAATTTCTTTCATCGGTGTCTTAAATTTTCTGCATACAGGTCTTTTGTCTCCTTAGGTAGGTTTATTCCTAGATATTTTATTCTTTTTGTTGCAATGGTAAATGGGAGTGTTTTCTTAATTTCAATTTCAGATTTTTCATCATTAGTGTATAGGAATGCAAGAGTTTTGTGTGCATTAATTTTGCATCCTTCTAATTTACAAAATTCATTGATTAGATCTACTAGTTTTCTGGTAGCATCTTTAGGATTGTCTAGGTATATGTCATCTGCAAACAGTGACAACTGTACTTCTTTTATGATTTGGATTCCTTTTATATCTTTTTCTTCTCTGATTGCTGTGGCTAAAACTTCTAAGACTATGTTGAATAATAGTGGTGAGAGTGGGCAACCTTGTCTTGTTCCTGTTCTTAGTGGACATGGCTTCAGTTTTTCACCATTGAGGACGATGTTGACTATGGGTTTGTCATATATGGCCTTTATTATGTTGAGGAAAAGTTCCCTCTATGCCTACTTTCTGCAGGGTTTTTATCATAAATGGGTGCTGAATTTTGTCGAAAGCTTTCTCTGCATCTATTGAGATGATCATATGGTTTTTCTCCTTCAATTTCTTAATATGGTGTATCACATTGACTGATTTGTGTATATTGAAGAATTCTTGCATTCCTGAGATAAACCTCACTTGATCATGCTGTATGATCCTTTGAATGTGCTGCTGGATTATGTTTGCTAGTATTCTGTTGAGGAGTTTTGCATCTATGTTCATCAGTGACATTGGCCTGTAGTTTTCTTTGGGACATCGTTGTTTGGTTTTGGTATCAGGGTGATGGTGGCCTCGTATGAGTTTGGGAATGTTCTTCCCTCTGCTATATTTTGGAAGAGTTTGAGAAGGATAGGTTTTAGTTCTTCTCTAAATGTTTGATAGATTTCACCTGTGAAGCCATCTGGTCCTGGGCTTTTGTTTGTTGCAAGATTTTTAATCACAGTTTCAATTTCAGTGCTTGTGATTGGTCTGTTCATATTTTCTATTTCTTCCTGGTTCAGTCTCGGAAGGCTGTGCATTTCTAAGAATTTGTCCAGGGCTCCCCTGGTGGCGCAGTGGTTGAGAATATGCCTGCTAATGCAGGGGACATGTGTTCGAGCCCTGGTCTGGGAGATCCCACATGCCGCAGAGCAACTAGGCCCGTGAGCCACAACTACTGAGCCTCCGCGTCTAGAGCCTGTGCTCCGCAACAAGAGAGGCCGTGATAGTGAGAGGCCCGTGCATCGCGATGAAGAGTGGCCCCCACTTGCCACAACTAGAGAAAGCCCTTGCACAGAAATGAAGACCCAACACAGCCAAAAATAAAAAAAAATTTTTAATTAGAAAAAAAAGAATTTGTCCATTTCTTCCAGGTTGTCCATTTTATTGGCATATAGTTGCTTTTAGTAATCTCTCATGATCCTTTGTATTTCTGCAGTGTCAGTTGTTACTTCTCTCTTCTCATTTCTAATTCTATTGATTTGAGTCTTCTCCCTTTTTTTTGATGCATCTGGCTAATAGTTTATCAATTTTGTTTATCTTCTCAAAGAACCAGCTTTTATTTTTATTGATCTTTGCTATTGTTTCCTTCATTTCTTTTTCATTTATTTCTGATGTGATCTTTATGATGTCTTTCCTTCTGCTAACTTTGGTGTTTTTTTGTTCTTCTTTCTCTAATTGCTTTAGGTGTAAGGTTAGGTTGATTATTTGAGATATTTCTTGTTCTTAAGGTAGGATTGTATTGCTATAAACTTCCGTCTTAAAACTGCTTTTGCTGCATCCCATAGGTTTTGGGTCTTGGGTCATGGTGTTTTCATTGTCATTTGTTTCTAGGTATTTTTTTTGATTTACTCTTTGATTTCTTGAGTGATCTCTTGGTTATTAGTGTATTGTTTAGCCTCCATGTGTTTGTATTTTTTACAGATTCTGTCTTGTAATTGATATCTAGTCTCACAGCACTGTGGTTGGAAAAGATACTTGATATGATTTCAATTTTCTTAAATTTACCCAGTCTTCATTTATGACCCAAGAAGATATGATCTATCCTGGAGAATGTTCCATGAGCACTTGAGAAGAATGTGTATTCTGTTGTTTCTGGATGGAATGTCCTATAATTATCAATTAAGCCCATCTTCTTTAATGCATCATTTAAAGCTTGTGTTTCCTTATTTATTCTCATTTTGGATGATCTGTCCATTGGTGAAAATGGGGTGCTAAGTCCCCTACTATGATTGTGTTACTGTCAATTTCCCTTTTATGTCTGTTAGTATTTGCCTTATGTATTGAGATGCTATGTTGGGTGTATAAATTTTTACAATTGTTATATCTTCTTGGATTGATCCCCTGATCATTATGTAGTGTCCTTCTTTGTCTGTTGTAATAGTGTTTGTGTTAAAGTCTATTTTGTCTGATATGAGAATTGCTACTCCAGCTTTCTTTTGATTTCCATTTGCATGGAATATCTTTTTCCATCCCCTCACTTTCAGTCTGTATGTGTCCCTAGGTCTGAAGTGGGTCGCTTGTAGACAGCATATATACAGGTCTTGTTTTTGTATCCATTCAGCCAGTCTATATCTTTTGGTTGGAGCATTTAATCCATTTACCTTTAAGGTAATTATTGATATGTATATTCGTATTACTATTTTTTTAATTGTTTTGGGTTTGTTACTGTAGGTCTTTTCCTTCTCTTGTTTTCCTACCTAGAGAAGTTCCTTTAGTATTTGTTGTAAAGCTGGTTTGGTGGTGCTGAACTCTCTCAGCTTTTGCTTGTCTGTAAAGGTTTTAATTTCTCCATCAAATCTGAATGAGATCCTTGCTGGGTAGCGTAATCTTGGTTGTAGGTTTTTCTCCTTCATCACTTTAAATATGTCCTGCCACTCCCTTCAAGCTTGCAGAGTTTCTGCTGAAAGATTAGCTGTTAACCTTATGGGGATTCCCTTGTGTGTTATTTGTTGTTTTTCCCTTGCTGCTTTTAATATGTTTTCTTTGTCTTTCATTTTTGATAGTTTGATTAATATGTGTCTTGGTGTGTTTCTCCTTGGATTTATGCTGTATGGGACTCTCTGTGCTTCCTGGACTTGATTAACTATTTCATTTCCCATTTTAGGGAAGCTTTCAACTATAATCTCTTCAAATATTTTCTCAGTCCCTTTCTTTTTCTCTTCTCCTTTTGGGACCCCTATAATTCGAATGTTTGCACGCTTAATGTTGTCTCAGAGGTCTCTGAGATGGTCCTCAATTCTTTTCATTCTTTTTTCTTTATTCTGCTCTGCAGTAGTTATTTCCACTATTTTATCTTCCAGGTCACTTATCCGTTCTTCTGCCTCAGTTATTCTGCTACTGATCGCTTCTAGAGAATTTTTAATTTCATTTATTGTGTTGTTCATCACTGTTTGTTTGCTCTTTAGTTCTTCTAGGACCTTGTTAAACTTTTCTTGTATTTTCTCCATTCTATTTCCAAGATTTTGGATCATCTTTACTGTCATTTTTCTGAATTCTTTTTCAGGTAGACTGCCTATTTCCTCTTCATTTGTTAGGTCTGGTGGGTTTTTATCTTGCTCCTTCATCTGCTGTGTGTTTCTCTGTCTTCTCATTTTGCTTAACTTACTGTGTTTGGGGTCTCCTTTTCGCAGGCTGCACGTTCGTAGTTCCCATTATTTTTGGTGTCTGTTCCCAGTGGCTAAGGTTGGTTCAGTGGGTTGTGTAGGCTTCCTGGTGGAGGGGACTAGTGCCTGTATTCTGGTGGATGAGGCTGGATCTTGTCTTTCTGGTGGGCAGGTCCATGTCTGGTGGTGCGTTTTCGGGTGTTTGTGGCCTTATTATGATTTTAGGAAGCCTCTCTGTTAATGGATGGGGTTGTGTTCCTGTTTTGCTAGTTGTTTGGCATAGGGTGTCCAGTCCTGTTGCTTTCTGGTCGTTGAGTGGAGCTGGGTCTTGGCGTTGAGATGGAGATCTCTGGGAGACTTTCGCCCTTTGATATTACGTGGAGCTGAGAGGTCTCTTGTTGACCAGTGTCCTGAACTTGGCTCTCCCACCTCAGAGGCACAGCCCTGACACCTGGCTGGACCACCAAGAGCCTGTCACCCATATGGCTCAGAATAAAAGGGAGGAAAAAAAAGAAAGACGAAGATAAAATAAAATAATGTAAAAGAAAATAAAATTAAAATAAAAAAGATTTTAAAAAAATTTTTTAAGAAAAAAAGAAAGAAGAGAGCAACCAAACCAAAAAACAAATCCACTAATGATAACAAGTGCTGAAAACTATACCAAAAACCTAAACAAACAAACAAATAAAATGGACTGACAGATCCCTAGGACAAATGGTAAAAGCAAAGCTATACAGACAAAATCACACACAGAAGCATACACATACACACTCACAAAAAGAGAAAAAGGGAAAAATATATATATATATATAGTTGCTCCCAAAGTCCACCTCCTCAATTTGGGATGATTCGTTGTCTATTCAGGTATTCCACAGATGCAGGGTACATCAAGTTTATTGTGGAGATTTAATCCGCTGCTCCTGAGGCTGCTGGGAGAAATTTCCCTTTCTCTTCTTTGTTCACACAGCTCCCGGGGTTCAGCTTTGGATTTGGACCTGCCTCTGTGTGTAGGTCGCCTGAGGGCGTCTGTTGTTTGCTCAGACAGGACGGGGTTAAAGGAGCAGCTGATTTGGGGTCTCTGGTTGACTTAGGTCTGGGGGAGGGAGGGGTACCGAGTGTGGGGCCAGCCTGCGGAGGCAGACACCAGCATGGCATTGCGGCAGCCTGAGGCACGCCGTGTTTTCTCCCGGGGAAGTTGTCCCTCGATCATGGGACCCTGGCAGTGGCAGGCTGCACAGGCTCCCAGGAGGAAAGATGTGGACAGTGACCTGTGCTTGCACACAGGTTTCTTGGTGGCTGCAGCAGCAGCCTTAGCATCTCATGCCTGTCTCTGGGGTCTGCGCTGATAGCCACGGCTTGCGCCCGTCTCTGGAGCTCCTTGAAGCAGCACTCTTAATTCCCTCTCCTCGCGCACGAGCAAACAAAGAGGCAAGAAAAAGTCTCTTGCCTCTTCAGCAGCTCCAGACTTTTTCCCGGACTCCCTCCTGGCTAGCTGTGGCACGTTAGCCCCCTTCAGGCTGTGTTCACGTAGGCAACCCCAGTCCTCTCCCTGGGATCCGACCTCCGTAGCCCGAGCCTCAGCTCCCAGCCCCCGCCCGTCCCAGTGGGTGAGCAGACAAGCCTCTCAGGCACCGATCCTCCATGCGGGAATCTCTCCGCTTTGCCCTCTGCACCCCTGTTGCTGTGCTCTCCTCCGTGGCTCCAAAGCTCCTGCCCCCCAACGCCACCCCCATCTCTGCCAGTGAAGGGGCTTCCTAGTGTGTGGAAACTTCTTCCTTCACAGCTCCCTCCCTGAGGTGCAGGTCCCGTCCTTATTCTTTTGTCTCTGTTTTTTTCTTTTGCCCTACCCAGGTACGTGGGGAGTTTCTTGCCTTTTGGGAGGTCTGAAGTCTTCTGCCAGCGTTCAGTAGGTGTTCTGTAGGAGTTGTTCCACATGTAGATGTATTTCTGATGTATTTGTGGGTAGGAAGGTGATCTCCACGTCTTACTCTTCCGCCATCTTGAAGCTCCCTCCTCCCTCTGGATCTGTTTCTATTGATTTATTTTTCTCTTGGTTATGCCTATTTTCCTACTTCTTTATATTCCAAATAATTTGTGGATGTCAGATATTGTGCATTTCTCATGGTTAGGTGCTAGGTTTTACTGTATTTCTTTTAGTAGTACCAGACTTTCTTCCAGCATGCAGATACTTGAAGTCAGTTTAATTCTTTCAAGACCTGCTTTCAAATTTTTTTTTTTCTAGCAGATCCACTGCAGCCTTTAGTGTAAAACTAATTTAGACCTACTATTAAGGCAATACCCTTCTGAGACCTCTATCTAATGCCCTATATGTCACAAGGTCTTTCCACTCTGACTGGTGGGAACACATCCTATTCTCAGTCTTTGCGTGAAATCCAGGAATTGTTTACCATACTGCTTTCTGGTGGCTATTTATCAAGCTTCAGGTAGTTTCCTGTCACACATACCCAGACTAGTACCCAGCCAAAGATTTAAAAGGATCCTTCTTCAGACCTTTAGAACACTCTCTGTGTGTAGCTCTCTACTCTCTGGCACTCTACATCTTAAATCCTAACCTACTAGGCCTCCCCAAATTCTAAACTGTCTCCTCAACTCTGAGAGCCTGCTACACTCTGTCTGGGTTCCGCATGCTGTGGCCTGGAAACTGTCTCACAGGGAAGAACTCAGGACCACAGGGGTCATCTCACTTGCTTCCCCTCTCTCAGAGCTCAGCATCCTATGCTGTCTGTTGTCCATTGTCTGAAAATTACTGTTTCATATATCTTGTGCAGTTTTCTAAGTGTTTAAAATTGGAGGGCAAATTCAATTCCTGTTATTCCATCATGTCCAGAAGCAAAACACCTGTGTAATCTCTTTTTGGAGAGTGGGGGGATGAAAGAAGGGACTTCATAGCAATTTCTAGGATACAGATTGGAGTTAAACCCAAAATAAACCCAATTCTGTGGCATAAAACTTTTCTAGGCATAATTACTCTATGAAAAAGTTACAAATATTTTCTCCACCAAATTTATTTTCAAACCACTATATTTAGACTTCATATTTCAGACCTCAGCTTGAACATTAAACCACCTAGCCAGGTGAACATATAAACATACTTACAGTCTAGTAAGCCGCATTCCTATAAAAAATATGGTGTGCCTTTTTATTCAGAATGAAATAGAGAAGCATACTGATCCACTCACAAAATAACAGCAAAATACTTCTCAACTACCAATGTCATCAAAGTCCACTAATGATGCTTTCTAAAATTACTGATTTTTCCTTCACCAGCGACATATTTTTGTTAGCTATATGACCACTTAATAGTTTATTAGGCCATCAGTATCTCTTAGTACTGGCTAAGAGATTCCCATCATTTAGCCTAAGTTTAAATTTCTCCATCTATATAATGAAAACAATAATACCTATCTTTAATTTTTTAAAACTGCTGAGAAGGTTAAGTCAAAGCACGTTGTCAAGGGCTTGGTGGAATACTTAGCAAAGAACTGGCACTTAATATTTTACTAGGCCATCAGTATCTTCTTTCTTATGATCCTGACATAAGCTGTTAGTATACACAGTAATTCTTTCCCTCTTTACCTCGTCAAAAGAACTTTCCTTCAGCACAGCACACAAGTGCCTGAGGGGGTGCAGCTCACATGGCTCCTCGAAAATGCACACACTAGGACCTATGGCGTAGATGGCCATATGGGCCATGATGTCCTAAAAAACCAGTGACGCCCTACATGTCAACTGAGTGCAATGTCCTGCTCAAGCCGCACGGCTATTTTTTTGGGCTCTCGCCTTTCCAGCTTTCAGGGGCACTTAAATAACTACTAATCTTTATGATCAGATAATAATTCGTTTTCCTCTACCATATGCCTTTTTTGCCTTCTGAGATTCCCATCATTTCCTCTGTCTACTGGCACTTCTTTATTGCTCTGCTTTCAAACAAAAATTCTGTCCTTCTGAAGACAATACTATTAAATCAAAGCACTCTTTTCTGCACAGATAACCAAGTAATCCAGCTTTATGGATAAAAATCTTCTGGCAAAAAATGTATTTAAGAATGAAAAAAAAAATTTTCAATCTCTTCCAGGAGCCTAAGGATTCCAGATATTTGTTCATTGCATATGTTAATTGTGAAATATATAATAGAGAAAAGGAAATAAAAACCCTCCTAAATTGCATTTTAAGTGTCAATACTCAACATTTACAATTCCAAGGCTGGAATACAATAAAGAAACCAAAGCCCCTTACTTTTTTCACTCATCCTAAGTAGATCTTAACCTATAAACTAAGCATTTTTCTTGTAGAAAAAATATTCTTACTTCAATTAGTATTCCTCAATGCATATACTGTGTCTGAGTTATAGCAGAAATACAATTTTAAAAAGGAAATATTTAATTAAAAAAAAAAAACTTTCCAGGAAAGAACCTTAAACTGTTAATGGAGAACTTTCCATTCTCTTACCGTAAGAAGGAGATTCCCGTCCATCTTCTCTGTCTGAGTCTTTGTCTTTTCTTCTCCGGTGGTGATGTTTGTGTCCACGATGCCTGTGACGCCTGCGACTCTCTTTACTAAATGGGACGTGGACACCTATATACACAGCTCGATGACCTGGTAAAACGTTCGGAAACATTACTGGCAGACCTCATTTTATTGCACATCACAGATACTGTGTTTTTTTCAAATAGAAGGTTTGTGGCAACCTTGCATTGAACCAATGTATCAGCACTATTTTTCCAACAGCATTTGCTCACCTCCTGTCTCTGTGTCATGTTTTGACAGTAATTCTTGCAATGGTTCAAACTTTTTCATTATTATTATATTTGTTATGGTGGTCCATGATCATTGATTTACTATGGTGATTGTTTGGAGGCACCACAAACCATGCCCATATAAGATGGTGAACTTAATCGATACATGTTGTATGTGTTCTGACTGCTCCCCTGACCATCCGTTCACCCATCTCTCTCCCTCTCCTTGGGCCTCCCTATTCCCTAAGACACAGCAATGCTGAAATTAGTCCAATTAAAAACCTTACAACAGCCTCTAAGCGTTCAAGTGAAAGAGGCGCACATCTCTCACCTTAAATCAGAAGCTAGAAATGATTAAGCCTAGTGAGGAAGGCATGCTGAAACTGGCATAAAGCCAGGCCCTTGTGCCAAACAGCCAAGAAGTGAAAGCAAAGGAAAAGTTCTTGAAGGAAATTAAAAGTGCTACTCTAGTGAACACACAAATGGTAAGAAAGTGAAACAGCCTTACTGTTGATAAGGAGAAAGTTTTACTGGTCTGGATAAAATGTAGACAAAACAGCCTTCTATTGGAAGAAGATGCCATCTAGGGCTTTCATAGCTAGAGGAGAAGACAATGCCTGGCTTCAAAGCTTCAAAGGACATGCATGCTAATGCAGCTGGTGATGTGAAGTTGAAGCCAGTGTTCATTTACCATTCTGAAAATCCTAGGGCCCTTAAGAGTCATGCTCAGTCTATTCTGCCTGTGCTCTATATATGTATTTTTTTTCCTTCCTTCCTTCCTTCCTCTCCTTCCTTCCTCCCTCCCTCCCTCCCTTCCTTCCTTCCTTCCTTCTGAAAATCCTAGGGCCCTTAAGAGTCATGCTGAGTCTATTCTGCCTGTGCTCTATATATACTTTCTTCCTTCCTTCCTTCCTTCCTTCATTCTTTCTTTTTTATTTAACTTTAGTTGATTTACAATATTGTGTTAGTTTACATGTATAGCTTCAGATTCTTTTCCATTATAGGTTATACAAAACCTGGATGACAGCGCATCTGTTGACAACAGAGTTTACTCAATATTTTAAGCCCACTGTTGAGACCTACTGCTCAGAAAAAAGATTCCTTTCAAAGTATTACTGCTCATTGACAAGGCACCTAGTTACCCAAGAGCTCTGATGGAGATGTACAAAGAGATTAATGATGTTTTCATGCCTGGTAACACAACATCCATTCTGCAGCTCATGGATCAACGAGTCATTTCAACTTTCAGGTCTTGAAGGCTATAGCTGCCATAGATAGTGACTCCTCTGATAGATCTGGGCAAAGTTAATTGAAAACCTTCTGGAAAGGATTCACCATTCCTTCCCAGATGCCATGAATAGCATTCATGATTCATGGCAAGAGGTCAAAATATCAACATTAACAGGCATTTGGAAGAAGCTGATTCCAGCCCTTGTGGATGACTTTGAGGGGTTCAAGACTTCAGTGGAGAAAGTCACTGCAGATGTGATGGAAACAGCAAAAGACCTAGAATTAGAAGTGGAGCCTAAAGATGGGACTGAATTGCTGCCAGCTCATGATAAAACTTGCTTCCTACTGATGAGCAAAGAAAGTGGTTTCTTTGGATGAAATCTACTCCTGGTGAAGCTGCTGTGAAGATTGTTGAAATGACAACAAAGGATTAGAATATTGCATAAATTTAGTTGATAAAGCAGAGGCAAAGGCAGGGTTTGAGAGGACTCTAATTTTGAAAGACATTCTACTGTGGGTCAAATGCTATCACACAGCCTTGCAGGCTACAGAGAAATCATTCATGAAAGGAGGAGTCAATCAAAGTGGCAAACTTTATTGTTGTCTTATTTTAAGAAATCAACCCCAACCTTCAGCAACTATCACCCTCATCAGTCAGCAGCCACCAACATCAAGGCAAGACCCTCCACCAGCAAGAAGATTATGACTTGCTGAAGGCTCAGACGATGGTTACCATTTTTTAGCAATAAAGTATGTTTTAGTTAAGGCATGTACATTGTTTTTTAGACATAATGCTATTCACACTTTAAACAGACTACAATATAGCATGAACATAACCTTTATACGCACTAGGAAACCAAAAAAATTCACGTGACTCACTTTACTGCAATATTCACTTTATTGCAGTGGTCTGGAACCAAACCTGCAGTATCTCTGAGTATTGCTAGTATTAGTTTTCCAAAAAGGAAAAAAAGTAACATACACAGAAGTATACAAAATTTACTATGATAAAAAAGAATTATGGGGCTTCCCTGGTGGTGCAGTGGTTGAGAGTCCGCCTACCGATGCAGGGGACACGGGTTCATGCCCCGGTCCGGGAAGATCCCACATTCCACGGAGTGGCTGGGCCCGTGAGCCATGGCCGCTGAGCCTGCTCGTGCTCCGCAACGGGAGAGGCCACAACAGTGAAAGGCCCACGTGCCGCGGAAAAAAAAAAAAAAAAAAAAAAAGAATTATGTATAAGTTCATGTAATTAACAATGCTAGTCTCCTGTTACTTCTCTTATTTTACAGAGCACCAAGGGCTCTGTTATACCAAGGGCTAATTACACCAAGGGCTAATACCATCGACTGATAAATACACTAGATACACAGGTTACTTTAAAAAAACGGGTTTTTTTTCCATTTCAGGAAGCAAATGTGGAGAACACTTATTTGTGTCTCTTTCCACCTCTTTTTGTAAAGCAATGGCCCCATTCAGCTGTCACAGAAGACTTTAACTCAATAATGTAGGTCTCAAAAAGACCCCAAAATAAGTCTATCAAAACATCTGCCATGAACACCACCTTAAGCAAGTGTTCAGGGTTAACATAACAGGGTAAGTTATGTCGATAACAGGCTAAGTTATGTCAATAACACCTGTCCACAGGTGAGAGGGGCACATCACATGCGGTATGCTCCTCACATACCCATGATCTGGGCTATGAGATTATAATGTCACAATGTGACATTAGACAAACCCATATTTTGGGACATTCTATTAGTATCTAACCACTACTCTTCCAAATGTCAAGGTCATGAAAAATGGGGAAAGATCTAGAAACTGTCATAGATTACAGGAGGCTAAGGAGACCTGACAACTAAGTGTCCTATCACAACCTAAGCTGTTCAACGGGATCCTGGGACAGAAAAAGAACACCAGTGGAAAAACTAGTAAAATCTGAATAAAATCTGTAGTTTAGTTAGTAGTATTGTATCAATGTTAATTTCTTCATTTTCATAAACTTACACCTAAATAAAATGTTAACATTAGAAAAAGCTGGGTGAAACGTATACAGGGGACACTCTGTACTACCCTTGCAACTCTTCTGTAAATCTAAAATTATTTCAAAAAAAAGAAAGAAACAAAAAAACCATTTGTCAGGACTTCTTCCGGCTCAGGAAAACAGATTGGCAAATAACTCATTTGCTACACAATTCTATGCTGAGGTTTTTATAAGTACTTTAAAAGGCTGATTAACAGACATATAAAACTAACGTTTAGATGACAACTAGTCATAACTGTGGCTTATTAGTCTGGCACGCTATAGTTTGCTCATAATTCAAATTACCCAGGCTGTTAGAAAAACAATTAAAGAATTAACTCATTTTATAATTGTGGCATTTCAATTTCCAAGATAAGTAATGGTAACCATCAGTAAAGTTTGAAAAGCATTCTGATATTTATATTTCAGGGAATGTTCTATTTGCAGATATGAGTAGTGGTTAAATGGGGTTTTGCTGTATTATTCTTCTTTAAACTATATTTAGAAAAGTGTTGAACACTCTTCTAAATGTATGCTCTACAATGACAACAACAAATATTTCAACAAATAATAGGTAAAGGACACTAACAAACATTCATTAGTAATTTATCCTGCTAATCAAGTTACTTTAAACAAACTTACTTTCTAGTTCTTCTTTTTCAAACTTGGTGTTCACAGTTGAGCTGGTTTTGCCAAGATCTACAACAGCTTCTTCATCGGGACCCTAAAAAGAAATTATTCCCATTCACTCATGAAATCAATATATACTGAGGACCTACTTAATAGGGTGTGTTATTTGAGACAGCCAAAAATATGTAACAGATTGCCTTCCTCTCAAAGAACTGAATTCGTAATATAGCTAACTGTATTCTTTCAAAAGTATGTTTATAGGCTTTTTTTTTTTTTTTACTCTACAGAAGACCATTCAAAAATCTCATGGAAAGAACTGAAATGACAAAGATTTTTCACTGGTCTTCTATGGAAGTTACTGGTAACTGGTACACATACTCACTTCAATGGAACAACCCTCCAGATCAGAAATTAAAGAAAATCGGGGATGAGGGAAACCCTTAGGTATCAATATAGAATACTTTTCTTTCCTTCTTCTTCTTTTTTTTTTTTTGCTCCTAGGTACTCTTAACCAAAAAAAAAAAAAACCCCGCTTATTAGCTCAGCTACATTGGATATTGGATTGGATTATGGTTAAACATATAATGATCAAAAATAAGTCCATAGACTTAACATGTAGTATCACTTTCACTCATAAGTTACCAAGAAACAATCAAAGTTATATGAACTTTTTATTTCTCTACAAAGGAAAAGCCATGCCAAAATGTAACCTCTAAGCAGAGTCCAGCTTTGAGTTGTGGAAGTCAACCTTTACAATTTTGTTCCATTCTTCAGCTCAACAAAAAGACTAACCATATTTACTGTAAAACACTACACAGACTATTTTTAAAAGAAAATTTTAGCTTAAATTTCCCTTCTCAACTTCTTAACTTTCAAAAGAACATTATATAATCCTCATTAACTACTTATTATGAACTTAGTATGTACAAGATTCTGCGTCACTGACTGAGACAGATGGACGAAGCCCCTTCCCTTCAGAAGTCTTAATGTGAGCTGTGGCTCACACTGGCCTCATGCCCAGCAGGGCTCTGCAGCCTCACAGACCTTCACTGCTGATGGGCATGGCCAGCAGAGCCACCATGAGGTGGCCCTACAGGTGCACCCAGACTCAGTGGGCAAGAGTGATGAGGAGGACAGCACCTGCCACTTCCAGTTCCTCAAGGAAGTCTGTTCCGTCTTAAGTGACAGAGACGAAAGAGCAGAGTACAACGAGCAGGGGACAGTGGATAAGGACTCCGCTGTACTCAACCAAACCTGGGACTGGGACACACACTGGAGGAGGACACTCAAGGTTCTGAAAAGATAGACAAAGGTTCTGAGGAAGAGCAGACTGATGTGACAAAGGCCTATCTGAACTTCAAGGGTGACATGGATCAGTTTGTGGAGTGTGCATGTGTGTAGTACAGAGGAACCCAGAATATGGAACCTCATTTGGCAAGGCATTCATACTGGAGAAATCCTGTCCCACAATGCCTCTGTCAAAGGATCAAAGCAAGAGATGAACGGAAGGAAAAGGATGGCCCAGGAAGAGGCTAAAAAAACACAGAAATGAGCAGAGAGGAGCCAGGGCTTGATGAAGAGGTAGATGACCTAACCAGCCACTCAGGCAGGCAAAAAGATGGGCAACCGGAAATGGATGATATTCCTGCTCAGAAAGAAGCAAAGTACTACAAACCTCCCAAAGGAGAAGAGGAAAAAAACCCCAACAGCTTTCAAGAAAGAAAAGAACTAATCTAATTTGTTCTCTTTCATGGTCTTTATGCTTTAATTGATAACTTTATAGTACTCCACTATCAGTTTTTTAGAAGGAAGTTATTTTATCCATCAGATGACAGTTATTTTTCCCCATGGTCTCCATGGTTGCTCACTGCCTAGCACTTCCTCTCCATTTAAAACAATAAACCAGAAGGACATATAATGCAGTCAGCTTCTCACCACTTTCCATGTCCAAGCATCAATTGGAGGGCCAGTTTGTTTTAGAAAGGATCAAACAGGAGTTTGGGTAAAATGATCTTTTAAGGTCTCCTCTAACTCTTGACCTTAAAATATCTTACTTTTTGGGTATAGGTTTTTTTTTTCAGTGCATACAAAATAAATTCATATACAATTATTCCTTGCTATCCAAACTCTCAGTGTCTTAATTCTTATATCTTAAAACTCAGGAACTGAATCAATTTGATTAAATTTTCAAATATATTCCCTACTATCCAAACCCTCACTATTTGCTACCCGAAACTCAGAAACAGACACAGTATATTAAGGAAATGCAGATCTCAATATCCAAACTTACTTTCTGAAGGAAGGCTAGATATCCAAACTGTAGAATCAAATAGACCTGGATATCAAGAGGTCTTGTATATGACTCTAAAGGACTAGGATTCAATTTAATACAGGAAACTCAGAAGTTAAATGACTTGCTAAGGCTTTACATCTAAAGGACTGGGAAACAGGCTGTGTAGACCATTATACATTTTCATATAGTAGACTAAGAAAGAAGAGACAGCTGTATGTGTGGTAACCTACCTCACAGCAGTCACACTCCCTTAATATTGAGGAAAGGCTAAAAGTAGGAAACACACACACACGTACAAGAATGAAGAACTAATCATTACCATCCATTAAGCATGCCACACTCTAAAACCATTCCTCCAATGATGTCATGCTATTTAGTCACTAAGCATGCACAGGTAGGTACAAAAAAGAAGCTGCCTCTCAAACAAAAGACACAGATGTTGTATGATCCAAGAGGTAGCACAGTGTGTATTCTAAAAGGGATTAACTGCTCCCATTCCAAACTTTCGTTTCAACAGAACAACTGCCAAGGAAGCAAAACAATATACTTATCTCTCATCCTTAACAAACAAACAAAAAAACCTCTTTTATTCCTATGCAGATGTACTTACATGTTTAGATGTACTAACACTAATCAGCTAACACTATGAAACAGCTAAGTTGGGCAAGCTCACAATATTTATTTAAAATACACATACTCTTTGACCTGTAAACATCTACCACAGAAAAATACTGCCACGTGTGCCAAAAGGGGCATGTAAAAAAGAGGATGTCCATCTATTCATCTTCTCATGGTCCACTCACCTTGCTCTCCTTAGATACCCTCTTTGAAGCCTGGAGTAAGTGACTCAAAGCCAAGTGAATATATAATTTTATTGTTACTGTTTGGGTTTTCAATGAGAATGCTTTCATGCATAACTTGTAGAAAAAACTAAGGTTAAAATTTTTGAAGTCTGGAAAATTTACAACACTGTTTAAAAAAAAACAAACAAAAAAAACAGGGAGGGGGTATCTGCATTTCTCCCTTCCCTTAAAAACATTATCTACTTTTCAACAACTGTGAAACATGAATCAGAAAGGCACACACATTGCCCATCTCAACATATTACAAGTAATTCATCGAAATATGCAGGTGCATATGGCTATATATTGAAAATATATATATTTTCTGAGGGATAAATATATCCCTCAGAACGAAGGGATTGACGTTTCAAGGTAGAAATACACTTCTGAAAAAACACTGCATTTTTAATTCTATCACCTTAGGATAAGCTTTAAGCCATGTTTCTAAATATAGATCTAGTTAAGACACTATATAAAGTACAATTTTATTTGAGTTCCTTTTTGAAATAGATGTAAAAAATACATGTAAATATTTAAAAGTTTAGTTAAACATCAAACCACTGACACTGTGTCACACGGATGGCTGGGGAAGCAGAAACAGACAACCCTGTAGTGTTTAATTTTCTGTTAACAATAAAAATGTAATTTTGGTAATTTTTAAAAAGAATAAATTCAAGTTTCAATTTAATGTGTCAGTTACTTTTAAATCTGTATCTAGAAAAAACTCTTCTTCATTTTTTAACTCCAAGAATATAGTGGAAAACTAAAAATAGCAAAAGCAAAGAGCCACCCCTGACATCAAAATGTTTTCGTTCCTAACCTCAGATGAGTAAGCCACACAAGCCAGTCCTTATAAAGCCTACCTAAAATGAAATAAAGCCAAGGCACTGGGAAAACTCAAATACATGGAAGAATAAAAAGGCACCCTAAGTATACCAATGCAAGATTGACTCACTCTAATCTTAAGAAAATTATTTTGCCTTGGTTTCAATTTTTTATTTATAAAATAAGGTAACTATCCAGAATAAAACTGCTCTACAACACAGAAGACAACAGATTTAAGAATTATCCATATAAGATCACTAAGAAAGTTTAAATTCTCTTTATATGAAGTAACAAATGTGCAAGGTTATTTACTGCAGCTTGTAACTGGAAAAGACTGGAAACCATCCCCAGGGGCCCTTAAAAGAGGAAAGGCAATGTATTTGATGGAATACCAAGCTACTAAAAAAAATTAAGATGCTATATACTGACATGAAAAATATTTAAGACCTATTATAAAATGAAATACACACAAGGTAGAGAACCACACGTACAGCATACTACTTTCTGTATAAGAAAGTCCCTAGAAGAGGAATATCTGAATTTACACAATGAACACTGAAACTGAAAGGACATACAAGCAAACAGTATAACTGGTTACCTCTGATTTCTGGATTTATTGTTTTTCTTATATTGCTTTGATTTATTTTAACCTTGTGAACACAGAGGTAGACTTAAGTATAAAATCTTTTGAAAGCCATGTCACCTATCTACTTGGTCCTCATCTACAAGTGTTACTTGCCCTTGAAAGAGCTGTGAGGCGAGGTGCCATGTGAGTGTGCCAAGCACAAGGGCACAAGCACAGAAGAGGCCCACATTTTACTGAATCTAAATAAGGAGACTAAAAATGCTTTCTCATCTACCATACAGCTTTAAAACTAGATTAATTAGCAAAGTCTTAACAATTACAGAAACAAATACCTATTAATTTCCTAATTAAAACTGATATGAAGATTCAAAATATATCCTGAAATAGTATTGTGGTTGTATAGGAGAATTATTCATAGGAAATGCGTTCCTAAGCATCTAGGATGAAATGCCAAGAGAAGGCAACTAACTCTCATAAGAATCTAGAACTGTATTACTTTAAGAGATTTTCAGATTTTATGATATATTATAAATTCAGACACACCTAGAGAGTTTGTTAAAATTCAGCTTCCTGTGCCCAGTGCTGGAGATGCTGACCCAGTAGTTTAGGTGGAGCCCAAGCACCCGTATTTTCAATAACCTCTGTGTGATTCTGCTGCACGCCAGTCTGCACACCATGTCCTCAGTTATGTTACAGACTTAAGCTATATATATTTAAAATGCTCTTCAAGAGAGGCTGCTTCCTGCCCTTAACCATTTTAGGAGGGCTTATAGGGACCACTCCCACGTCATTCACATTGTTTTAATCCTTCAGAAAATGAAATATACATTCCAATTCACAAGAAAACACTGTAAAGTTACTATATACTTTCACTGTATTACAAGCAACCCTAAATCTATTTCTTCCAAATATTGCCAATTCCCAATCTTATCCCACCTACTACCAAGAGTTGAACTTAATATTAAAAAAACTTTAAATTTATGGGCAAAACGCTTAAGGGTAAGCAAATAATCTTTCCTAATCCAGGTAAAAGGAGAAATCATCAGTGAATACTGTTTCACAAAATAAAAAGCCAAAGAATGATATTCATAGTTTCTAAAGAATTCACTTGGCATTTTTTGATTGATTCATTACTCTAAAATAGGTGGAAGAGACGTAAAAGGTATATGGAAAATTAAAGCAATTTAAAATCACAAATTTTAAACTCAGGCAATCATGTGATTCCGACAGAAAAAAATTTAAAACCCTGGGAAAAATGCTTTGTCACCAGACAGAGGAGGAACTGGATAGATTCAGATACTGGAACACAAAGTTTCAGAAATTTTTATTTTAAATACACACCCTAAGAAAAAGTTACAAAGGGAAAAAGTGAAGAGGTCAAAGAATATAAGAGCAAGAGAACTCAAAGAGGTGTGAGGTGTTAAAACTCACAATTGACAGATTCCAATAATAAAGAAGATTATTAGTGAAACACTATTGTCAGAAACTTCATTACAAAGCACAAGAGTCATGGACAAATGGAAAGCCTCATTAGGGTCTATCTGAAATTATAAATCACAAATATTTATGGCACTCTTGCTATGAGGAGATACTTATATTCATTCCAAGTTCTAACTCAGCACACACACCAAAAAACACATAGGAATCACTTACTTTAGGTTATCGAGTATATATAAATTGATTAACAGAAATGAGG
Source organism: Monodon monoceros (assembly GCF_005190385.1). Lineage (NCBI taxonomy): Eukaryota > Metazoa > Chordata > Mammalia > Artiodactyla > Monodontidae > Monodon > Monodon monoceros. The sequence goes on from NW_021703780.1 coordinate 46,836,368, forward strand.
ATAATAATAAAATCTATTTCTGAAATGGGCTTTTAAAAAAACTATCTCAACTTTATCAGTAACTAAAATGTATAGAAAAGCACAGGCATTCTGCACAAAAGGAAAAACACACATACACAAAGATCCAGTAGATGTTTTATAGCAGAAGGTCTAGCAGGTATTCTGTCAAAATTCCCCAATTTCGGTCAGCCGGGGTTATCATTAGCTAGGTATTTTTAGAATTCCATTGAATTTTTTTTACCAAAAATCGACAAGAAAAAAACAGGAAATCCCTCAGCAATATGGTCTATTTGTCTATTCTTTCCCTGGTTAATACCCCTGACCGCATGAATCTGATGGACCATAAAAAAAAGTCTCATTTCCTTAAATAAAGACTAGGAGTTTGGACTCATCCATTCATTCAACAAATATCTACTGAGTGTATGTACACTATGTGCTGAGCATCATTCCAGATACTGAGGATACATCAGTGAATAAAAAACTGTAATATAATCAAATGGCCAGCTTATCAGTTAATTTACAGCTAAGGTAGGGCTCCCCACGATAAGAAATCAAGGCGTAAATGAATTATCTTCTCCATTCCTGATGAATAAATGAGGTCTCACAGACTCATAGGTATGGATGGGTTTTACTTTTCCATTTCAATCTTCTCATTTTACACACACACACACACACACACACACACACACACACACACACACACCCCACAGAGCTTAAGGGACTTGTTCTTTATCCAGGAGACAAGAGACCAAGGTCACTGTAATACAGGCTGAGAATACACAGTACTTTATAGTATTTATTAAAACTTGTAATTATATATTTATGTAACTAGCTGCTTAACTGTTTCCCAGCCTGAACAATAAGCTCCAAGAAGAAGGGAATCATGTCCATTTTGCTCACCACTGTCTCCTCAGCATCAAGCAGGGCCTGGGCCTTGGTTAAATACTCATTGACTGTTGTGTATATTCCAAAGGACAAGACACTGGGCTAAAAAATTTATATTGGATACACTTAAGGCCTCCTTATGAACACAATTAAAGCTTAAACATAGATAGGTACTCAACAGTTTGGAATTTAATCAATCAGTTTATAAACAAAAAAGCCCAGCACCAACACATGATAAAATCAAAATTCAATTCACTAGTAGGAATTCCCAGCAAAATCTAATCTAAGTTTTGTATCAAACAGGTCTTACCAATATCTCTCATAGTCATTTATCCTGCCTGAAAAGCCAAAATTCACAATTTGTACTGTCTTGGTCAAATGATAAAAATGAGACTTTAACATGCCAAAGGCATATTAGGGGGAAAGGAGTGTTAAAAGATTATTTAACAATAAAGTCATAAACCTAGGCTATTATCCTCTTCTGACACCTGAGGTTTACAAAATCCATTATTAAAACAGCATCAGAAGATCCCTATCACAAAGTAATTTCTTCATTATAAGACATATGGCTATAGCCCAAAAGTAACACCTCCCATAAATTATGATTATTAACCATGTAATTTCAGTTATCAAATACTTCAGTTTAGCTTCAAAACATATTTAACCATTAAGACAAAGTAACTTCTTTCCTAGTATCTTAGCCATATAAAACTGCTTAAAGCCTCATTCAAGTAACACTAACTAATCAAAAAATGAATTCTATAGAATAATAAAAATGCTACAAACATTGTTAATATAACACAAGGATTTACTCCTTTCAGCAGATGACTTCCACAGCCAAGGACACAGAGGATGATACTATTCTAAGCCAGTGCTAGTAAGCCTGACATTTCTTCAAGCTTCACTATTAAACTCTGAAAGATTCAAACTTGTTCGTAAATAAAACACAAGATCATAACTGGGTACATACAGGTAACTTCTTCTCCAGCCGAAATCTTTCCATAGTGGTATATAAATGCCTTGTTTATGATAGTGTAGTGCATCAAGTCCCTTGCAGAGTCCAGGGGCAGTGAGGACATAGCTGATTTAGGTCACTGTGCTTTACACAGATGAACCCTCTAAGTTGCTTTCATGGTACAACCAATCAGGGTCCTCTAAGTTACCTAATCTTCCAAGCTAATAACTACCACTTACGCAGGGTCAGAGCATAAGAGATCTGACAAGTAATACACACATTTAGTTATAACTGAAAATACCAAAAGAAGAATGTAGCAACCAGTTTTCAACTGAAACCTTTCTATAACAATTAATTCAAAAGAAAGCATACACTAAGGATATATGTAATGGGTGTGTGTATTTTTTTTTTTTAGAGAATAAATTTTCAAAAACATAGTTAAATCTAGCTCTTAATTTCATTTAAATTCAGGAAAGATCCAAATATATTTTCACCTGAAGAGAGTTTTGCCTTTTTATCATTACTATATTTATACCAACTTACTGTAACCATATACTGATAACAGGATTAATAAATCATATTGTGGCTTTATCATTTTACTCCCAATTAAGTATTCATATGGATAACAGCTAAAAGGGAAAAGGAAATAAGCAGCACCCCTCTAACCTTCGGACTCAAGATCTCTTTCCACCCTTAAAGACTACTTAAGACCTCAAAGGGCCTTTGTTTATAAAGTTTACCATCTATACTAACGATATTGGAAGTAAAACTAAGAAAACTTTAAAATATTTATTTAAATTCATTTTTAAAAATAAAGCCGTTACATGTTAACATAAATAACATTTTACTTAAAAAAATTTTCAAAAACAAAACAAGATTTAGTGAGAATAGCTTTTACATTTTTTCAAATCTCTTAATATCTGACTTAAGAGAAGATGATTGGATTCTCATATCTACTTCTGTAATCAATCTCATATGATTTGTTATTTGGTTGAAAGATATGAAAAAAATCCAAGTTCAGACAAATACTCTATTGGAAAAGGGAGAAGTGTTCTAATACTCTTTTCAGGTGACTGGATATTCCTCTCTGATGTGTCACCAAACTCAACAAGTACTCATTCTTAAGGTCTTTTTGCGGTACGCGGGCCTCTCACGTTGCGGAGCACAGACTTCGGACGCGCAGGCTCAGTGGCCATGGCTCACGGGCCTAGCCGCTCCGCAGCATGTGGGATTTTCCCGGACTGGGGCACGAACCCGTGTGCCCTGCATCGGCAGGCGGACTCTCAACCACTGCGCCACCAGGGAAGCCCAACAAGTAGTCATTCTTAAAGGTTAGGTTGCAAGGTGGACTCTGAAACCATTTCAAGTGAATGTTTTACATACTGCTACATTAAAATCCATTGGTCTATCATATACTTTGAATGGATCTCTCATCCATTTGTAAAATTTCACACTTCATTATACAATATTTTTAAAAATCACATTTGTTAATATTATCAATAATCTCGTAAGTTTTAAGTGTTGAGAACAGATACGTTTTTCAAAATTATAATTTTGTTTTATGAAAGCTAGACTCATTATCATTAGTAGCAAGTACCATGAGTTGTTTTTCTTGAAGTGACAGACTCACTTCATTTCTTTCTGAGGAAATATCTGTCAAATGTCAAGTCCGAATAACCATAGTTAGTTTGTCCGTTCTTTCAAGTAAAAATGGCATCCTGAGAAAAAAAGCAGCTAGAGGAGCTCACAATTCAAGCAAACATACCAGAGCTTTTTCTCCAGACAACCCACTGTACCTCAGTATACAGATGTATTTCTATGCATGCTTCCTATTCTGTCATTTGGAATATTAAAGCAATGTATTCTCAAAGGCTCGGATTTAACAAAATAATAAGTTTTTACTGCTTCATCAAGGACATTCTTTTCTTCAGTGAAGTTTTGTTTTGCTTTTAAACGGAGAGTGCCTGGTGGTGCTGCCTGGTGCCTCCCTGAGTCTCACCCAGCACTGCTCCCGCACCATCCGCACAAACTTCAACCCAGGGGAAAAAGGCAAGTAGTGTCCCAGTATTATTATGAAAGTAATTTTGATCTTGCAGATCCTCTGAAGGGATTTCAGGGACTGGCAGGGGTCCCTGAATAGCACTTTGAGAACAATTAAAAAATTCAGGTTTAAAACATAGAACTGGGCTTCCCTGGTGGCGCAGTGGTTGAGAGTCCACCTGCCGATGCAGGGCACACGGGTTCGTGCCCCGGTCCGGGAAGATCCCACATGCCGCGGAGCGGCTGGGCCCGTGAGCCATGGCTGCTGAGCCTGCGCATCCGGAGCCTGTGCTCCGCAACGGGAAAGGCCACAACAGTGAGAGGCTTTCGTACCGCAAAAAAAAAAAAAAAATTAAAAAAAAAATAATATATACATATAAAAAAAATAGAACTGAAGAATTGTAGGTGAATATTCTTTTCATTTTCTCTATGATGCTGTTTGTTCAATGAATATTTTAATGTGTATAGAAGGAGAGAAGATTAAAAAGTATTATCTTGTTACTCTGTTTTCTAGAAAAATGATAAAACATTTATTATACGTATTATGTGCTAAAACTATGCTAAACATTATCATATATATTATACAGCACATTCAGATATTTCATTTTCTCCTCTCAGCTCTGACTAAAGCTCAGAGAAGTGAAGTCACTTCTCCAAAGTCCCAGAGCTAGTAGGCAGTGGATTTAGGGTTCAAACCTAGTCCTTCTCAATTCATACTTTTCTTCTACTCCAACTACATATAATAAAATTTAAGAAAAAAATTTCAATAATAGTTGAATAAAACAAAATTCTAACTGAACACAGATGAATAAAATAAAATGTTTACTGAATTCAAATAAAATGTAATCTAAATTAAATCAGAAATATGTTCTGTGAATAGACAGACTTGCTTCCTGGTAAACAAAGCAAACAAATGATAATTTCTATAGAAATATCTATATCCCAAAAGTAAAGTCTTACTACCAGCTAATCCTGTAGAACTTACTGACAACATGCACCAAATAACAAAATAAGTTTAAATTGAAATAATATATATCAAACAAAAAAACACTTTATTTTATTTTATTTTTATTTTTTGCGGTATGCGGGCCTCTCACTGCTGTGGCCTCTCCGCTGCAGAGCACAGGCTCCGGACGTGCAGGCTCAGCGGCCATGGCTCATGGGCCTAGCCGCTCCGCGGCACGTGGGATCTTCCCGGACCGGGGCACAAACCCGTGTCCCCCGCATTGGCAGGCGGACTCTCAACCACTGCGCCACCAGGGAAGCCCAAAAAAACTTTATTTTAATCTTCCATGATCTATATGAAACAGTAGATACCAGGCAAAAGACATGACACAGCCTTCAAGTACAGTTTTGGTTTTAGTAAGCTTCTCTAAGAATTGGAAACCCCAATGACATCAACAGCTACAATAAAAATTTTTTAATTTTTAAAAACTTCAACCTTTCTATGATTTACACTTGGCAAATGAACATAAATCTGAAGAAACAAATAAAAATAATGTATGTTATTCACTGATTTTTAAAATCCTCAATACATCAATCCTGGAGTAAAGAACATCTACAAACAATCAGGTTCAAAACCAATTTCCACAATGACTTCTTGAAATTTACCTGCTGTGGAAATTCTTGGCCCTTGCCACTGGTATTTAAGAGCTTAATCTTCTGGTGTGGCACATGTCTCATGCCCACTGGATTACAAGAGCCCTCAGCATAGGGACTTAGGTAGAAGGAAGGGAGGGAGAGAAAAAGAAGAAGCTTAACAGGCCTCAGGGGAAAAGGAGGAATTCGGTGCATACAATTTTTTAATTTCCCAAATTGCAAAACAAAATGTTATTCATCAAAATACAGAAGATCCATCTTTCCAATATGTTACCTGTTATGACACTATCCTGGGCACTACTAAACCAATATTCAAATAACAATTTTAAATCAAGTTTTACAGGTTAAATAGAAAGGTAAAGTCAGTTTTAGTCTACTACTTTCTTGAAAAATAAAGATATTAACTCAACATATAAACTCAGGAATTTTAATCTGGCTAGTCCTTTAAAGATTTCTTTTCAGTTTTATTTTACAGCAATACTTAATCCTTTTAAACCAATCTATTGAGGTATGACTGGCATGTAAAAAGCTATACATATTTAATATATACAACTCGATTGAGTTTGGGGTAGGTATACACTCATGAAGCCATCACCACCTTCAAGACCACAGACATATCTGTCACCTCTCAAAGTTTCCTCCCAGCCCCATATTATCATTATTATTTGTGTGTGTGTGCCTGTTCATGTGCGTGTTAAGAACACTTAACTTGTCAGATCTACTCTTAAAAAATGTTAAGTATACAATGTGGTACTGTTAGCTATAGGCACTATGCTGTACATATTACTTATCTTGCTTAACTGAAACTTTGTACCCTTTGACCATCACCTCTTCATTTTCCCCACCTCCTAGTCCCTGGCAACCACCATTCTACTCTGTTTCCATGATTTTGACTATTTTAGATTCCACATATAAGTGCAATCAGACAGGATTTGTCATTCTGTATCTGGCTTATTTCACTTAGCAATAAACATGTTTACACGGATCAAAAAAGTCTCACTTGTTCCCTTGGTTTCTCTGCCCGATTTTCAACCTTTTCTCCATTTTTATAACACAAATATAAGTATATATGCATATACACTTACCAAAAAAGGTAGCTACATACAACTCATTGTTGTATACATAACTTACTTTTTTCCACTTAAAAATCCTTGTTTTTTCTGCATCAGTATACGGAAACTACATTTTAATGTGATTTATTAAATTAACCTGTGTATGGTAGAAAAATTCAAGTCTTACAGAAGTGTTCCCAAATAAGCATTCCTCCCATCCCACTTCCACTGACCAGATATAACTACTTTCTGTTTCTGCCTTATAATTGTTCTTGGTTGACATCATAATTTTAAATAATGTACCATTTGAGACAATATCTGTTTATTCTACAAAAAGAAAAATTAGATTTTTTTTCACCCACATATACCTTTTTCACTTACAATCTCCCTTCCACATCTCGGTTTTAATTAGATTTTCATTTTTATATCAAGATTGATAACACTTACATTCTCCATTTTTATAATGAAGGCTTCTAAGCTGTGTCCTCTAGCTAATTCTAAAATTTTAAAACCTGTGCTCAAAAGCATTTGAAGGCACATGTGCATGCACTACCCAGAAGTACATGGAGGTAACCCTGGTGGCCACCCCTAACCAGTGGGGTTTGGGAAGCTGATAAATGCTTTGCATGCCTCCTCCATCCCTCAGGCAGACAGGTCTGAGACACAGTACACAAGGGTCCTCTGAGGGTCTGCGGGACTGAGGGCCAGCCACACACTTCAATGGCCAGTCTCTCACTTATGCTCGCAGAGGCTTCCTCGCATCTCTTTAATTCCCTGTCCCTCACTCTTGCTTCTTGATCTCACTTCACAAATAAATTACCTGCAGAGCCCTTGTCTCAGACTCTACTTCTGGGAAAACCCACGCTAACACATCCAACAAAAATGTATACATACATGCACCAAAAAGACATGTAAAAGAATGTTCATAGCAGCATTATTCATGGTAATATGAAACTGGAAATGATCCACATATCCAAAAACAAGAATACAAATAGATTGTGGTATATTCATACAATGTAATTCCATGAAACAGTGAAACTAAACAAACCACTGCTACAGGCAAGAACATGGATAAATCTCACATAATCTTGAGAGAAAAAAGCCAAACATATAAAACTATTCTTATGTTTTTAGTCAGGATGGTGTTACAGCAGGAGGGAGGAAGCAATGATGCGGAAGATGCTTAAGAGGGTCTTTCTGGAACGCTAGCAATGTTCTACTATTTCTTTTCTAAAGTGATAGTTACATGGATTTGTTTATTTTCTGATAATTGGCCACATTTACTATTTGTACATGTTTATGTACGTTTTACTTGAATTAAAAATAACTAAAATAAATAACTACATTATCACCAAGAAACAGAACAAGAAAGAACTTTGGAAAATTAAAAATAAGATTTTCAATGTATAAAAGGGCTAAGATTTCGAAGATAAAATATTTCAAACAGTGTAATAAAAAGAAGAGTTGGAAAACATTAAAGATAAGAGAGATAAACAATCAACCAATTCACAAGGTTCAACTTCCAAATAGTATGAGCTAAAAAGGGTAAACAGAAAATGGATTAAAGGAAATTATTACCTAAAATAAACTATGAGAATTTGCTAGAATGAAAAAGAGATATGAGCCTTTAAACTGAGCAGGCCCTGAGTGACAAGTGCATTATCTTAGGTAATAACTGTAGACTCTCAGGGAAATGTGGGTTTAAAAATGAATATTATGGAAGGAAGTGGAGGAAGAGGACAGAGACTATTATCAAGTTGGAGTTGTGAACACATTCTCTTGCTCAACCTCTCGTATTTCCAGGAGCTTTTATAATTGCTTTTGTTTGTTTTACATTCCCTGCCTGTTATGGACTGTATTGTTCCCCCTAAAAATTTATTATATTGAAGTCCTAACTAAAAATAACAGTAATAATAATAATAATTGGGAATATTAGGATTACTTAAATACTATCTGATTCAGAATCAAGATTAATGACTGGACCAACAGAAAAAGAGACCCTCTCAAACATTAAAGTCAAGTAGGTCCCTTTCCTTGTGACTTAAGTATAATGGGAATAAAAAGAACCTGCCTAAAAATGATGAGATTATTGACCAGTTACCGAAAGCAAACATATTAAAGTGCAAAATACTAAAGAGTTCACTCTTTATATGAGTCATAAGTCTCCACTATCTCTAGGATAATCCATCAATTTGTATGCTGTAGCTAATGTAACAAAGAAACAGAATTTTAAAAACCCAAAATTATCTTTATTTGCAGATGATATCATTGTGTACCAAAAATACAATAGATTCCACCAATTAGCACAAATGAAAAGATTCATTTGATGGCAGCCAGTTACAAGATAAATAAACACCAATAGCTTTTCTTTAAACTACAGATAGCAAACTAGAGATAGAGGTAGAAAAAGATCCTGTAAGGATTTTTGTCCTGTAAGGACAAAATGATAAACTACATAGGAATAAATTTAATCTAAAAAAACTATAAAATTTTATTGAAGGACACTAAATAATCTAAAGATACTCTATTCTCCTGGGTGGGTAGACTTTAAATATACCAAAAAAATAATAATAAAGCTTTCTATACTAATATAGAAATTAAAAAGTGAATCGGAATCCCAAAGGGTTATGTTTATCTTTTTAAAATGATTTTGAAGTTTCCATAAAAACTAGAATTCTCAATAAAATCATGAAAAAAAAAGAGTGCACTATGCCTAATAAATATTCCAATATACCATAAAACTATGGTAAGCTAAACAGTATGGTACCAAAATGGAAACAATTCAATATAGTAAATATTTTCAAGACAAAACAGAATGAAGAAACAGATTAAATATATATCGCAGGAAGGACCACTTGGCTCTCTAATTTGATGAAGCTGTCTACATCAAACCACAGGTAAAAATAAATTATAATGGATTAAAGATAATTTGAAGGGTAGTATTTAAAATTTAGAATAGTACTTTATATTACTGGAGTGGGGATGTATTCTTCGGCAAGATGAGAAACCTATAAGTCATAAAGAAAAAGACTGATATAGATTTCTTTACTGTATTAAGAAAAAAAAATTCGGACTTCCCTGATGGCGCAGTGCTTACGAATCCACCTGCCAATTCAGGAGACACGGGTTCGAGCCCTGGTCCAGGCAGATCCCACATGCTGCGGAGCAACTAAGCCCGTGCACCACAACTACTGAGCCTGCGCTCTAGAGGCTGCAAGCCACAACTACTGAGCCCACATGACACAACTACGGAAGCCCGTGTGCCTAGAGCCCGTGCTTCACAACAAAAGAAGCCAGTGCAATGAGAAGCCTGTGCACTGCAACGAAGAGTAGCCCCCACTCGCCGCAACTAGAGAAAAGCCCACGCGCAGCAATGAAGACCCAATGTTGCAATAAAATAGATATCTAGATAGATAGATAGATAGTATCTACAAAAAAATAAAAAATCCAACATTCGTCTAAAGCAAAGAAGACAATAAAGAGACAAGGTAGAACAAGAGGAAATATACGCAGTATAACAGACATGGCATTAAATATTTGTAATCAAGAAACTTCTTGATTTTACAGGGAAGTGAAAGGAATACAAAAATGGACAAAGAATGTGAACCAAGTAATTCCATTAAGAGAAAATACAAATGGCCAATAAATAACCACATATTATGATGGATACTCTCACTGGTGGTTCAACAAATTTTATCCATCAGATTAGCAAAAAAAAAAAAAGTCTAACATCTAAAGCTCACAAAGGCAGGGAGACACAGAGACACTCTCATACTTTCTAGTGGGAATGTAAGTTGCTCAAAACTTTCTGGAGAGTAAGCTAGCAAGAATTCATTTAAAATTTTGAGAATATCCTTTGTGTAGCAATATCACTTTTGGGTACCTACTCCACATAAATCAAAACACCAAAATATAAAGATACGGTCAAGAATGTTTACTGTTCAAACTGGCAAAAACAGAAAACAACCTGAAAGTAAATAAATATGGGAATGGCTGGTTACCGTGGAATATTATGAAGTATAAAGAATGAGACAGAACTACAAGCTCCCAGTCAAGCGGTCAGGAATATAATGGTAAGGAACAAGCAAGTTGTAGAGTTATATGCTTACTATGATCACATTTTTATGTTTTACAAAGGATAAAACTATTCTAGGATAAGGTATTACTATCTTAAACATATAAAAGAATAAATTTAGGCTCTAAAATTAAGTAATTTTCCCAAGGCCCCACAGCTGTACGTGGAGAAGCTAGAATTTAAAATCATGTCGTCGCCTCCAGGGACATGCACTTTTCAGCAGGCCACTTACAAACATTATTTTTAATTCTCACTGTAAGAAACTCTGTAAGGTAAACTGGCTGATCATTTTCCAACCCAGGGCCATCTGACTTCACAGCCTAAGCTCTTTCCTAGGCCACATACCTTCCCCTAAGTTATATTACATGTAATTTTATTTGCTCATCTGCCTTATTTTAGGGAATTATAAGTAAAATATAAAGTATTCAGTCACAAAAACATTCACCTAATTATTTCTGAATGCTTTAAATGTATTAGAAATTCAGTAACAGCTAGTAACTACCATAAAAAGCAAAAACTTTAACAAAATAAAATCAGCATCAATATTATAATAAATACGTGAAGATATTGTTTTAATTTGGTTTCCACAGAGATATCTGAAGCAAGCAGCCAAGAAAAGAAGAAAAGCTCCTGTAAAACAAATGGAAACCTGTCTAATTTTAAAACACGTTTCAAAGAGTAGCACTGCCAGTCCACACCTTTCACCGTTGCTAAATATCACCGCTCACACCAATTCAGTTTTCACCACCTATCACTAGTCTTCACCAGTGTAGTATAAGCTCTCCATCTGGTGGCCATCATTAGACATGTGGATTTTTTCTCTCACGCTGTGTTTATGATGAAGAGCAAAGAAATTGAGTTTGAAAAAACTTCCCTGACAGTTTTTCTTAAAAAACCTGGACATTTAATTTCACTCAAAAAACACTTAAATACTAAGAAGGTAAAAAACTATTGAATAAATATTCCATTTATATATTAGAATATTCAGGATATAGTGGAGTCAAATTCTTCATATGGGCATTTATACTTGCCACTGAATACTCAACGTGTTACAGTGAAATATAGAATTCCAGTCATGTTTTTAATGCTGTTTCAAATACCCGTAGCATTTTGGAATTTTGTTTTTAAACATACTTTGAAGTATATCTGTAAATTTCATGAGAATTAAACAGTTGAAGAATCTAATTCACAGATAAAATATAGTTAACATAGGATAAAAATTGTCTGTTTTATCAAAAATTTTCCAGAAACATACACATCATGACAGAAAATGACAAGTGTACTTGGCAAAGTGTATCTGTATTTTTGTTAATAATACTCCACACTTAAATGTTAGGAAGAAAGAATATGTAGCTCAATTTATATTTACATTGAGAAAATATTAGTTTAGTTATAGTGTTCCTAAATATTAATTATTTTTCGTTCTTGTAGGTCTCATCTTGGGCTACCATTAGCTAGGAAAATTAATCTAAGATATTAAAAAATAATCTGATTGGTAAGAATTTAAATACAACTGAAACTGGTTTAATACACAATTACCAAAGTCAAAATATGGCTTAATAAGTGAATTCAGATATATTTAGACTCAAGCTTTCAGCAGAAGTGAACTCCTCTCTCACTCCCTCTAAGACATTCAAAACCAGTGAGGGGTAATTTCTCTAAGTCCAAAAAATCCTCTGTCTTCTCTATTTTGAACCCTGTGACCTTTTTGCTCTATAATCCTTGAGTCTACGGACAGGGCTGCTCAGCTCTAGCACTGTTGGCTTTCAGGCTGGATATTTCTCTGCTGTGGGGTGGTCCTGTGCATTGCAGCATGGTCAGTAGAGTATCTGGCCTCTACCTACTCCACACAAGTAGCACACATAACGCTTCTCTCCCCAGTTGTGACAAACAAAATATATCCAGTAATTGTCAAATGCCCCTTAAGAAGTAAAAACACACCCCGACACTCACACCCATTTGAGAACCACTGCTTTAGAGATAACTGGGAGCTGCTACTCACTTCCAGCACTTTAAAATGCTGTGAAGAAAAAAAAATTTACCAGATTCTTCCTCGTAAGTCACCATGAACGCAAACATAACCTAAAGCCTCCATCCTTTAATAAAAACTACATTTAACAATGAACTCTACAGGAAGAAATGCATCTTTTTTTTTTTAAGAAATGCATCTTGAACTTGCATTTAGAGTTTCACTGAAAGCTACCTGATCTCAGTGTATAGACACATAAATGATGTCATGTGGATAATTGTATTCTAAAAAATATGCCTACTGTAGTTTCAATATAACACTTTCAGCTAAAGGCAAGATAGAAATGTTTTTTAAATGCATACTTTTAAAACTTTACAGATCGAACACCCAGGTTTTTGAAATGCAGAGCACCTCTACACTGACTCATCCAGACCAACTAACTACACTAGAAGATCACTGTAACTTGTTCCTGTGTTCATTTCACCACAACACAGTGTTTTGGTTAATCTGCTAAATTAAAATTCATAGTCCTACCCCGCTTAGAAGGATGCAGACTAGAGACTCAGTCAGCTTGACAGAAAAAAAAGGGGGGGGTGGGATTGAAGTAGACGCAGATATAAGAAATAAGCGACTTTAAGTGGTACCTGACAAAGAAGCCATACATCAGAGATGAGAAAGATAAAGATTAGAGGTAGCTGTTTTCTGTTCTCTTCCCTCTTTCTGAAGTTTTTGTTCAGCAAAAACTCTACAAACTTAGAACAAGTATCTAACGCTTATTTAAACTTGTAGTTAAAGACTACAGTTTAAATATACTTCTGACACCGGGCAACCAAAAGAATCCTGCCTGGAACACTCCCACAATTCCTTCCATTTGTTTTGTACTTACTGAGATAAAAGCTGTCATTTCTGAAACAGCAGTAATTTAAGAATTTAAGATTAAAATATTGCCAAATTTAATTGTTATGCAAGCAAACTGGCAAGTCTTTACCAATTACAAATGGCTGTTGCCATTTACTCCTTGATATTAGTTACTTTTAAAGAATCAAGATATGGACTTCCCTGGTGGCAAAGTGGTTAAGAATCCGCCTGCCAATGCAGGGGACATGGGTTCAAGCCCTGGTCCGGGAAAATCCCATATGCCGCAGAGCAACTAAGCCTGTGCGCCATAACTACTGAGCCTGCGAGCCACAACTACTGAGTCCGTGTGCAGTAACTACCGAAGCCTGCGTGCCTAGAGCCCATGCGCTGCAACAAGAGAAGCCACTGCAATGAGAAGCCCATGCACTGCAACAAAGAGTAGCCCCTGCTCACTGCAACTAGAGAAAGCCCACACGTGTAACAACGAAGACGCAATGCAGCCAAAAATAAATTAATTAATTTTAAAGAGTCAAGATAATATTTACCTTTCAAATTACCCAAATCTGAATGAAAATTCATTCACAGGCAATTAGCCTCATGCTCAATAGAATACAATCTAACTTTAAGCACTTTTAGTAATTCAGTTCAATTAAACAAACACTATGGTCAGACATTTTATTTCATATTCTCCCAATATTGTTCCATATTTGTTCTCTAACAAGAGAAACATTTTATGTGAATAAAAATAAAACTTCCTTACAATAGTAACTCATTCTATGCTTACAGAAGGAAGAGGAGTAAAGAAAAACAACTTGGAGGTCATCAAGATAACATGAGAAATCAAAGATTTGGGTTTGGGTTTATCTCTTCTTCCCATATTACTAACATGATAGTAAATTAATTTTTAAAAGGATAAACTGACAAGGATAAAGACAATAGAAAAAGCTACAACAAATCAGAGATTTCACAGAATTTTTGGAAGATGGAAGGTGGATGTAGGAATGGTTACATCATTTGGAAAATAGACAGCAACCTTAAAATAGGTGTCTATGGAAGAAATAAAGTATGACACAGAAAGCAAAATCATGTTTAATTAATGAAACATTGCATAAAATTTCATTGTTATTGATTTACATATGTTTGAAAAGCAGCTTTTAATTAATGACCTAATCCAGAAAACTATCTCCACAAATTTTGTTAGCATGAAATTTACTGAAAACTGTACCAATATACACATAATGCAATTTGTCAACTAGTTTATTTTGGCTGAAGATAAAACATTAATGAATATAGGTTCTAGATCCAGATAGCCTAAATTCAAATCCTAGCTCTTCTACTTACTAGGTAGGCAAGCTATAACCTCACTGGACGTCAGTGTCCTCATTTGTAGAATGTGGATAATAACAGTACTTTCAACTAATAGATGATAGAAATTAAACAAGATAATGAATATAATGTGCTTAGAAAAGTTCCTGGCACAAAATAAGCCCTCAATTAAATATTTAGTATTAGTACCATCCTACTACATGATCATCTTTACTGGCCCTACTATGTTACTTTTAGATTTTATATTTAAGTAAAACTGAATTTATTTTCTACATATTCTCCACCATTTCCCAACTTATTTCAAGCTCCTTGAAGATATAATTTTCTTTATGCAGAATTGTATTGACTCTATGTATGCAATAGATTCTTAGTGATAAAAACAAAATACAATGTTCTATGCTAGATAGGTTGGAAGCAAGTCATATAGAGCTTTTATCTGTTTTAATTAGAAAGCACTGACATTTAGAAAGGTTAAAAAAAATCTAGCAGAGGGAAGACAAATGCTTCACTGCCTTTCCAGTTGTGATAATGGTTTCATATTAATTTAAGTCACCTCCTCATGAGTCTAAGAGACAGATGAAGAAACAACCAAGAACTATAAGCCATGACACTGCATGCAAACCTGAATGTAAGGAAAGTGAGCACCAACTTTTATATCAAAGGCTTCCTCAATGCAAATGGTTCTCCATTCATTTTATACAAAATTTACATCTAACTGAAATTACAGTATACACTATTCTGAACAGCCAAGTCGTCCCTGCATTATCAACTAATTCTGCAGTTGAATAAAAGATTTTAAGTGTATTTTTAAACTACCTGAATCATTTGGACATCTATATATTTCAGAGATTGTTATACCTATCCTTCCACTACAAGACACTCTTCATTTGCTCCTTTATTCACGTAATCATCTAACAGATATTTATCAAGTGCCTACTATGTGCCAGGCACTGTACTAGGAATAGGGATACACCACGCCCAGGTCCAGAGATGAGAAAAGTCTACTGTGTTCAAATAACTAAAATACACCGACTATGGTCAGAAAAAGATGGAGCAGACAAAATGGGCAGGACCTTTCAGGACCTAGGTAAGTTTCAGACTCATTCTGAGAGCAATGGGCTTTAAACAGGGGAGGTCTCTCTAGCAAGGTAACAGTGTAGAGAATTATAATAAAGACTCTCTCCTTTGGCCAAACTTTAACTAGGATCCTCTGAGCCAATCTCCAGCTTCCCTCTCTGTCCCTGTAGAATCCAGCATGAGCAAGAATCTTGCTAAGTCAGTTTGGCAAAAATCCTTCATCATCAGTATCTTATCACCCTGTCCTGACTTCAGCAACTCGGCTGAGTTGTTCTAACAAGAACCCGCCTCCCTCTGATGTTTCCTCTTAGCAATTTTCCACCCACTGCCCCCTACCCCTGCTTCTTGGATATAAATGGCCACTTGTCCTTGTTAAGAGTTGAGTCCCATATCTCTCCCCCACTGCAGTGGTCCCTACACCCACCATGACAGCCTCCCTTAAAAAGTCTGCTTTACCATTCTTTATCAAGGGTCACTGAATAATTTTTTCCTTAACAGAATATTTTTTCTTTAACACTGGAAGCCAACTAGAAGGGTGCTGCATTATTCCAGACAATGGCAAATATGGTGGTCAAAGGAAATATGGAGAGAAACAGACTTAACTAGAGACAGTTAGGATGCCGAGTCCACTGGATTTGGTGTTTGGGTAGAGGGAGAGAAAAGTCATAGATAATGCTCACATTTTCAAATCTGAGTAACCAAACAGAGAGTGGTACCCATTCACTGAGTAAGAAATGCAGAAAGAAGGGAAGGTTTGATAAGTTGTAAAACATGTTAAGTCTCAGCTGAGTTATCCAAGTGGAAATAGCAGTGGATGGGAGCTCCCTTCTGGCATCTTCTACTGACTCTGTGAAGAAAGTAGCAGCATTTCCTAGGATTGAGGGGTGAGAGGATACAGTCTGAAGAGAGCAGGGAATGCTCAATGTACCCACTGCAGAGAATAGGAGAGAATTAGAAAGACAGGGGAGTATATTCTATCTCTGAGGAACCAGAGAGAAACCTAAATGGAGAGGGGTACCAACCTATAAAGCTGCGTAACAATTTTCCACTTGTGTTGAGCAATCTCAGCAGTTAGATTGATTAAGAATTAGGGATTTACCAACATACTTAATACTAATAGACATGATGGTATTCTCTCTCTCAAACAAGACAGAGGCTGGATATGGGCCGTGCATTCTAAACTGGATAGGGCCGTGGAGGCAGTGGACCAAAAAAAAGCGGGGGATGGGGGTAGTATGTGACCCAAGAGCCTCAAAGTTCAAAGAATAAGAATTATGGGATTAGTAGAGTAAGAGAAGAAAGCTTTAAAAAAAAAAAAAGGAGCTTGTGGTTAGACTCAAATATCTAAATTTAAGAATTCACGGGCTTCCCTGGTGGCGCAGTGGTTGAGAGTCCGCCTGCCGATGCAGGGGACACGGGTTCGTGCCCCGGTCCGGGAAGATCCCACATGCCGCGGAGCAGCTAGGCCCGTGAGCCATGTCCACTGAGCCTGCACATTCGGAGCCTGTGCTCCGCAACGGGAGAGGCCACAACAGTGAGAGGCCCGCGTACCGCAAAAAAAAAAAATTCACTTATACAGGAGGAGCTCCAGAAGTTAAGGCCATAAGGCCATGAGCATTGCAGAATGGAAGTAAGGGCCCTGGCAGATGAGAAAAATCAACAAACTGATATGGGTCACCCCACTGGCACTCTCAAATAACCTAAGACAATAACAGGACTCAGCCTAGGGGACCTACGGGAAGACTGTGAGTCAGGTGTCAACATTTACAATAGCTGACTACACTTTAGTAGGTAACAGGGAAGAAAGATACAGGGTGCTACGGCTACACAAGCATAAGCCTCAAAAGTTCAACAGATACGCCAAGGTAATAAAATACTTTCAATCAGTTCTCTCAGCAGGAAGAGGGGAAAAAACTGGCTGAATACCATCAACAAAAACCATCATCTTTTAACTTTTAGAAAGACATAGGCTATATCCACTACATATATCCACTACAAACATTCCCATTCATATTAAGAAAAAGACAGGATTGAGCACAAAAGGTATTTTATGTTTGTTTTGTGAGCATTTTCCACAATATTAAGATGGATATTAAGGGCACTTACTGTACCAGCTTGAGGGCCAGACAGCCTGGGTGTGAACTCTGATTCCTCGATTTACCAGCTGAGTGAACGTGCACAAAGGCCTCATCTTCCTGAGACTCATTTTCCTCATTTGTACAATAGGAACGTTACACTATCACATGTGACTGACAGGGTTATGTTCTAACACTACTCACAGCACATGAATAAATATTCAGTTAAACTATTATCAATAAATAAAAAAATTAAAAATTAAAAAAACAAACGATTAGCAATATCAGAAATATCACCCTAATTTATAATAAAAACTGAAAATTATATAAAATCAATTACTTTACAAAGTGACTAATACTATTAGATATCTCTATACAAATGCTATTTTTTTAACCATAAGTATGTTTTCTTTTTTTTTTATAAATTTATTATTTTTTTTAATATTTATTTTTGGCTGCGTTGGGTCTTTGTTGCTGGGCGTGGGCTTTCTCTAGTTGCAGCAAGCGGAGGCTACTCTTCATTGAGGTGTGCAGGCTTCTCACTGCAGTGCCTTCTCTTGTCGCGGAGCACGGGCTCTAGTCGCGAAGGCTTCATTAGTTGTGGCACTCAGGCTCAGTAGTTGTGGCTCGCGGGCTTAGTTGCTCCACAGCATGTGGGATCTTCCCAGACCAGGGTTCGAACCCGTGTCCCCTGCATTGGCAGGCGGACTCTTAACCACTGTGCCACCAGGTAAGTCCTGATGCTATTTTTAAATTTTTATACTTTACAAATATATATCCTGCGAAGTAAATGAACTTTCATAAAGTACATCTTTATGAAATGTCTGTCTCAAACAGTTTCTCATGCAGCATTTGGCAGCAGTGACTGCTTCCATGTAAAGAATAAGAAATGTAATGACTACTGTTCACAGTGGGGCAAGTCTGGGTGAGGGACTGGGAACATGCAGTTAAGAGCACAGAAAGGAAAAGTAAGGAAAACCATCAACTTAACAATTTTATTTTTAAAGCCTTGGCAAGTATCGAATGAATGCCCTTCAAAAAAAGATTCTGGAAGAAAAAACTAGGTAACAGCTTAGGTGTTTAAATGAAATATATATGGGCCACAGATTCTAACTAGATATGAAAGGAAGTGCAAACGGTGGAAAGAGGGGAAAAAAAGGGTGGGGGGAGAATAAGCAACAAAGAATCCTCAAAGTTCAAAGGATAAGAATGATGGGAACATACTGGTTACCAAATCACATTAATGACCCTGTAAATTAGAAATGGGCATAAATTCTTATCATAGTTTCATTGTCAACTTCTGTAACAGTCATCAAAAACTTACACGTTGATTAGCCTTGAAAACTTCTTAAAGGGACTCATTTCTAGAATGGCCTACGTAATTTAGAGGACTTCTGGTAAGATGAGAGGCATGCCTAAACACACTTAAACTCTTCAAAAGCCTAAACTTCAATTATGTGAAAATGGTTTTCACTACAACCATCTTCACATTAAAAACAAAACACACAGGTATTGAAAACACAGAGCAATTAAAAGCCATTGCTATGGTGCCAAAAATGATGATACAGTTGGCAGTCTCCGAAAAAGATGACTGACTATTTTATCCAATCCCCCAAAAATAATTTAACTCTTTTAGAGACAATCATTTGACTGATCTGTGTGGGAAATGGCTATAAGAGGATAACTTCAGATACTTAAAAATACATTATTTTACAAAAATATTACACACTCTAAAAATTTTGAAAACTAAAACATAATAATCTGTCTACCTTCAAATTCCACCTCCAAGAGATAGTCAATATTTACTTTTGACCTACTTCAGTATTCAATATTAATAATAATTATTGAATATACGCACAAAAAGTTAAATCATACAGGAACATACTCTGCTTTTTTCACTTTCAGATACTTAATCTGCAAATATACTGAGTCTTATATTATAGTTCAGTCTCTAAGGATTATCCAATACAATAAACAATACCTGTCTTCTTTCAAGCCTCTTCTAATTCAATGTCACTAAGCATTCCACGCTTCTCATCTTGCCTCTTAAAAAAATCTCAAAGCACTTAAACTGTACTAATAGAGTACTGATTCAACAGTAAAGGCAAGATCTCTACAGCATCTTCCATATAGGTCCTTTCCAAAGGATAGTCTCATTAAAAATATTGCAGTATTTCGGGTACTTCTGAGTCAAACTGACTAAACAAAGTCTTTCTAATTGCAAATATTATAAATTTTTTTTTGCTCACAAGCCTAAAGAATTAGATGATGAGAGTTTGAAAATGAACAGAAATCTGTTGACAGTTCTTCCTTTTCATTACACTTCATTTATTATACATGGACCCAGTAAGCTACTATTAATGAAATATGAAGTTCAATTCTCCAATATAAAAACTGCTAATGTAGCATTAATTTATAAGTCAAATAACAGCGCCTAATCTAAATACTTACTTGCATATGTTAAACTTTTAAATGAAAAAAGTGTAAATATTATTCCTAAATGAATGCAATCAAATGTTAATTTATAGAAAGGGATTAAAAAAAAATTTTTTAATAGCAACCCCTGGGAATACATTTTACATCACAACCAGTATGCATATATCTGTTTACATGTCTGCATATATAAAACAAAAGTTCCACAAAACAATATTTGCCCTTACTATTGCAATGTATTGTTATTTTCTACTCCTATTTCTTTTCTTTTTTAATGCTTGTGATAATCCACTAGTTGTTTCTGCAACCACTAACAAGTCACAACCTGCAGTTTGGAAAACAGTGAGACAATTCAGAGACAATGAATACGTGGGATAACCCACCCTAAATTTTAGATGGTCCCCAACTTCAGATGGTTCAACTTAACAATTTTTCCACTTTACCATGGTACTAAACCAATACACATCTGGTAGAAACCGTACTTCCATTTTTGAATTTTGATCTTTTCCCAGGCTAGCAATACATAGGATGACCCTCTCTGGTGAGGCTGGGTGGCCACAGTTCCCACTCAGCCATGCAATCCTGAGTGTAAACAACCAAATCAACACACTTACAACCATTCTGTACCCAGACAACCATTCCACTTTTCACCTTCAGTACAGTATTCAATAAATTACATGAGATATTTTTCAATGCTTTATCATAAATTAGGCTTTGAGATAGATAACTGTGCCCAGCTATAGACTAATGTTAAGTGTCCTGAGCACATCTCAGGTAGGCTAAGCTCTGCTGTCCTGTAGGTTAAGTGTGTTAAAAGCATTTTCAACTTAGGATATTCTGAACTAACGAAGGGTTTATCGAAACATAACCCCACCGTAAGTTGAGGAAGATCTGTACTTTAAAAGCTGGACAAGCACAGGCTCGTCCGAGTTTTAACTCCATGGTTACTTTGAAAAGTGGAGGACAAGGTGAAGAGGAGCAAGTTAAAGCTGTACTTCACAACCCACACAGTAAGTAAAACATTCTCACTAAAGACCCTAGACCTGCACTCTGTAAACCACAGGTCAAGTTTATTTACTTCAGACAACAAACTAAGATAAAAGCTGTGACACTACAGTGATTCAAGGCATTTAAACAGTAATTGGCCCCTACCCACAGGCCCAACCAAAGTTAGTCTACCAATGCTCCTTTATTAAGGTATCTAGACCACTCTCTTGAGGCTGCTTGGAAAATGTTATCATTTTGGCTTTCTACACAAATTTTCTCAATGAACACGATTTACTCCTCCATCAGATACCTCTCTCTGCCTATTCTAGACACAGGGAGATGAAGCAATCCCCAATGATCTGAAATTCACTGCCACCAAACTGTCATCTCAGACTGCCCCTAACTATTTGAAGTTCACAACCATAAGGGGAGAAGCACTGGCACTGCAAGTGTAAAACAATCCCTCATGGCTAATCCACTCAATATTCAGCACTTAACCTTTTAAACCCATTTATTGCTAAATCAATGCAATTAGCAGATGATAGCAAAATAAGTTAACATATAAAAACTGAGTAGATGCAATTATGCAAAACAGGCAACTGGCAATTTTCAACTGTGATCTGAAATGATGAAATTTAATCTAAAATCCTTTCCCTCACCCCCCTTTACCACCTTATCGCCCACCCCTCCTCATACCTCCAATGTGAATTCTAAATTTGGGGGAGGTCATACCTTGCTGTGAGATCATTATGTTAAAATACTATGTTTTGATTTCTAATCAATAAAATTACTTTTATTTATTTATATCTTACTCTATCAAAACTGCCTTTAAAAATGATTTGAGGTAGCTTGAAAAATGTAGGTAAGAAAACATCAACCTCAGAAAAGTACAGTTAGCTTAAGTCCGTACTGCCGTCCTTAAAACAAACTGCCTTACTTTAAAACTCCCATGAGAAATCACATGTTTGTAAAACAGAATGAAAACTTGACTATTTGAACTCAATAAAATTCAATGTTACATAGTTAATCTGAAAATTCCTAAGTGTCTCTATGTTGTTTAATTAGCCAATGATTCAAATAAACACATAATCACGTATATAAAATGACTGTGTATACATTTATATGTATGTATGTGTGTATGTATATGCAAAACAAAACTCAGAACATTCACTTTATCCAATAAAATACATTCTTGTTACTTCAGATTACAGAAAAAATAATATAAATGACAATTAAATTTAAGAAGAAACTATGAACTCTTTATAAAGTATAATTTCTTATTATCATGCCTCAGCAGAATAACTAGGAACTATCTTATACCTACTCTGCCAAGCAGTGTGCGAAACTCTTTTGCATTGTAATACCCTGCAGACTAAATTCTGATATCCTAACAAGAAAATACAGTAAAATCTCATCAAGACAGTGTTAAGCTATCTAGCAACCCCAGCAATCTACAAGCCAAGAATTAGAAGACCATCCATAGTAGGTGGTAAAATTTGTGCCAATGACATAACAGAAAACCCTTCCCCCATCCCACTTAATAACTACAAGATTTCATTTGTTATCTATAACAAATCTATAGTAGATAAGAAATTCAATGACAAAAGAAAATAATTAAAACAAGATAAGATTAAAAATACCCACAAGCCTAAAGCTAGTTAATGATCAGTAGTCTATTTTTAAAAGGAGAGACATATATCACATTTTAAATGTTTTGTCAAATGGTTAAAATTATTTAAAGAAAAATAACTATATTATGCTTTAAACTTCTAAACACTTTGTCAAAATATAATTATATTCTTTTAAATCTGAGGTGTAAGGCAATAACCCATTATCTAACCTGTGAGATAAGAGACCAATAAATATATATATTGGTCTCTGTCCCCGGTTCCTGGCACAGAACTCCTAAAGCCCTTGTAATTTCCTAAGTAATACAGCACTAAGAACATCTTTTGTTCTAGTATTTGGACTTTGACCCCATTTCCTGACACAGGGCTCCTAAATCCCTTGGAGTTTCCTGGGTGACAGCAGTGTCTTGTTCTAATGAGGTGACTGGGTGGGGTCCTGGATGGGGCTGGTCACCAGAAAGACTAAGCCATGACAAGAAGCTTGGAACTTTCAACCCCAGCCCCCGTTCTCCAGAGAGGGGAGGGGACTGGAGAAGGATTTAATGACTGTCATGCCTACATGATGAAGCCTCCATAAAAATCCCACAAGTAAGGCATTCGGAGAGCTTCTGGGTTCCTGAACACATGGAGGAAGTGGGAGAGTGGCTTCCCAGAGACGGCACCTCCCATATACCTGGCCCTGTGTATCTCTTTCATCTGGATGTTCATCTGTATCCTTTATCACACCCTTTTATAGTAAGTTGGCAAATGATAAGTAAACTTTTCCTGAGTTCCGTGAGCCACTCTACCAAATTAATCAGCTCCAAGGAGGGAGTCACGGAAACCTCTGATTTATAGCTAATGACTCAGATGCTCAGGGGGCCATCAGGACTTGCAAGTGGCATCTGAAGGGGTGGGGGCGGGGGGCAGGCAGCCCTGTGAGACTGAGCCCATGGGACCTGACACCATCTCCAGATGGAGTGTCAGAACTGAGTAAGATTACAGAACACTCAGCCACTGTCACAGAACTGCTTGGTGTGGGAACAACCCGCACACATCTGATGTCAGAACTGCTGCAAGGGTAGTAGTAGCATGAGCATAGACGAGAAGCACAGGAGGAAAACCAAGTGTTTCCTAATACACAGTCCCTCTGCACAGAGCTAATCAGAATCTCTCAATGCCAGGGGGGAGTTAAAACTTTCTATTTTCTACCTATTTCTTCAATCAATATGTACACTAACTCTTTTAGAATTCTGTTACATGAGATAATTCATAAGAACACAGGATGAATATTCATAACAAGTTTCCAAGGTCACAGTTAGCATTTTATACAGTATATTCCTTTCCTTAATCATGAAAAAGCCCTGTAAGTATTATAATATCAATTATACAGATGAGAAAAATGAGATTCAAAGATGGTAGCTGCCCAAGGCCACCTGGTGGCAGAGTAGGGATACGGAACCCAGGTGTGTCTGAAACCCAAGCATGTAGTTGTTACACCAGGGACTAAAGTTAAGCTACTTCCAAATTTTACCTTGTTTTGAAAAAGAGGTTTTGGGCTTGTGGTTATTGAGTAAATTTCCTATTACTGAATAAAAATAGTTCAATAAAATAAAATGAAAGACCAAACGAAGGCCAATTTTAGTCTGAATGAATCCGTTATTACAAGTTGGCCAGACATAAACAGGCTCCTAACAGAATCTTATCCTGAGGATACTGCTAATGGCACGTGCAAAAATCGAAAAGGAAGTTCCTCCTGAACATATTATGAGGTCATCTGGGAACAATTAAAGGAAAACAGAAATAAGGATGCTGAGTCAGTGCACTGGTTACTTACAGCACCTGCACAGGCAGTGATGCGTGGACTGCAAAGTTAGGGAGGCAGAGTCCAGGAAGGAAGAGGGTCCACAAACCTCAAAGGTACAAAATTAAAAGCAGATGAACAAAAAAGTTCTATTATGTAAGTAATAATTCTAAAGAATTAATAAAAACAGCACAATTTTAAACCAATATATATAACAGCTGACATCATATCTGGGATTTGAGATCCCTTTTCTTGCCATTGGCTATAATCATATATTTTGAAAGTCACTAATTTTCATGAAGAAACTATTATAGAAGTATTAATATATAAGTAAAATACCTACTGTTTTCCAACAATCAATAGATATGTATTTCAAACTTGTGAAAATATCTTAAGAGTTATAAAATTTTCATTTTAATGATGCTTAATGCTCACTTGCCTAAAATCCTAGCTCAGGTTAAAAAAAAATGTTAAGTACTCTTACTTTGGGATCAATCCAAACCATTTATTCAATATTCCCCCTCAACAGAACCAAGGAAAGGAACATTCTATTCTCTTCTACTGGCAGTTATATCAAGCAAAGTAGAAGCCTTTCTCTTAACCACAAATAAAAGTTATAAAATTTATTAAGTTACTGATTAAACAATTAACTAGAAATATATTCAACTTCAAATCTATGAGTTCATGGCATTATCCTAGCATTCATTCACTGAACAAATATTCACTGAATACCTTCTATGTTTGAAAACCTAGAACAGACTTAGTTGAGAACTGAGTAATGATCCAGAAAAGTTCTATCCCAGCCTTCAGAGAACCTCGAGGCAAAGGGACAAATTTCATTAAAATATTTAACTTCTGTAATATTAGCAACTAATTCACAAAAGTTACAGTAATAAAGCTTTTAAATATAGAAGAAAACTACAGTTATCTGAGGCAAATAGAGCTTTCAACTATCACACCAGTAAAATCACCTAGTATGCTTAATGTTAAGGTACTGACAAACAGGGATCTCTCATTACTCCAGACTAATGAGAGATGGAAGACGAGGAATAAGCAGTGGTCTGGCACCAACCATGAGTTCAAATCTCAGGTTAGCCTCTTACTAACCGTATGGCCTGGGAAATTTCAGAAACCCTCTCTGCCTATGAGTTCACATCTGCAACAGGAATAGTAAGTGATTTAAAGATGCCCAAAAAAATGCATGGCTCAAAGCAGGCTTTCTCTAAAAAGTCAGTTTCCAGTTCTTCACCAACTTAGCCACAGCAAGGTGAAAACCAAAAATCCTAGATAAGTGACGCACATCAATGTGAGAAAAATGACATTCTTCACCGCCAGTGCTGCGATTGAAGGAAGAGTTAGCAGTCTTCAGTGGGATTTCACTGTTTCATCTGAGGTGCTGTAGTCTCAGAATATCACTGAGGTTTACACTCAAATGGAAATATAAAAACACCTTCAGGAGAGGGAAAAAAATGATCATCGCTCTTTTCCAAATTACTGGCTTCTAAAAACTGGCTAAGTGGAAGTCATTTCTTTAGTTTTACGTGTAACTAATTTTTTAAAGTGTAGGGCTAGACGTTTCACATGGATTACACAGAACAGGAGGAACCCGCAGTTACAGGGGCATCTTCCCAGAGCAATGCCATGCTGCACAGCCCAGAGAAGCCAGTCAGCAAGGCAGATGCTGCCTTCCGGAGCAGACACAGGACAGCAATGCAAGTGGGGCCCCTGCAACTGTGCCACAGTACTCTCAACAAATGTAATTAACCTGGATAATTTTTTTAATGTATATGATCCTCAATTGAAGGGAAGTATAAAAATCATAAAGGAAAACGAAGTTTAAAGACATATATATAACCAGGCAGTTACTTCCTTACACCTAAGGCACTTTCATTTATAACAGCATCACCCTCAGTCTCTTCCCACATCCTACCTTCCACTGACTCCTCACTAATCTAAATCCCTTGATAGAAAGAAGTTGAAAGGGAGAGAAGGATCAGGACATCGATAACATGCAAACTTAAAATTTCCAAAGGAATCGAGCATTCATTATCATAATTAGGCATGTAGTATCTGATTTTACTGATAGACATGTATTGTTATATGGCACCTTTAGAACATGAAAAATTACGTAGTTCATAATATATTACACTATATCGACAGCTATACAATTCTCTTTCATGAAATAGCTGGATAAATATGTCAACCCATGACATAAAACAATATAAGAAATCATCCCATTTTACTGAATGTTTGCATGGTTCAAAAAATCAAAACTATATTGAAAGGTATACAGTGTGTCCCCTGCATATGAACGAGTTTCGTACTGAGAGCACATTCATAAGTCCAATTTGTTCATAAGTCCAACAAAGTTAGCTTAGGTACCCACCTAATACAATCAGCTGTATAGTACTGTACTGTAATAAGTTTATCATACTTTTCACATAAATATTATATAAAAAACAAACACAAAAAATAAAAACATTTTTAATTTTACAGTCCAGTACCTTGAAAAGTACAATGGTACAGTACAACAGCTGGCATACAGGGACAGGCATCAAGTGAACTGGCAAGAAGAGTTACTGACTGGAGGAGGGAAAGGAGGTGGGAGGTGGTAGAGCTGAAGGATCGTCAGCAACAGGAGATGGAGGACAAGCGCAATTTCACTCATGCCTGACATTGATGGCACAGGTTCTGGTTCCTTGCTGGATTCAATTCTATCTACCCTCTTGAAAAAACGATCCAGTGATGTCTGAGTAGTAGCTCTTTTTTTTTTCACCACAGATGACACGGTAGCACTGGACTGTCTTCTGAATGGCTGCTGCAACCTTTGTGTACCGTTCCACTTTCGGGTTCTGTGCCTCAAAAACTAACAATGCCTCCTCAAATAAAGAAAATCCCCTTGCCATTTCCTGCATCATGAATCTCTTCGGTTCTTCAGTTACTTCTTCCTCTTGTCTCTCTCCGTCCTTTCTCTGAGCCTCCAATTCCAGGCACTTCTTAGCAGTACCAGCTACATCACTGCTGCTTTTACACTTGCTTCCAGACATCCTGGGCTTGAAATAAAGATACTGTACTACTGTACTCTATACAGTACTGTACAGTAAAGTACACAAAAGTACAATCACTTGTAGAGGATGCACGCATGTGACAATGTACGCCAGACACATGAACTAACTTACACGATTGGACATGCATGTTTACATCTTTGAAAGTTCCTACATAGGGGACTTACCATACACTGAAGTTTTGTTCCCACTCTTGTCTCAAGTCCTGTTCCCTCATACCCTCAATGGCAATCGTTTTTATTAGTTTTTTGATAATATTTCCAGGGTATTTATACAAATACTAGTAAGTACAAATATACATTCTTATTACTCCCCTTAGAGAAAAGGCATGAAATAGTATCTTCTGACCCACACCTTGATTTTTTTTATATCAATTTATCCTAGAGATCTCTCCACATCAGTACAGAGATCTTCCTCATTCCTTTTTCATAGCTGTAGCAACCTACGGTGTGGATATACCATAATTTATTCATACAGTGCCCTATCATGTTGCTTCCAAAGTATCTTCTTAAGTGATACATTTTTCAAATCTCTCCTGTTACTGTAACAAAGTGAATTATAAATACCATAGGATTTGCTTTCTTAGACCTATAATAACACAACATATTAGTGACCTACTTTTTTTCAGGGGGGTGGGGAGGGGGCGCCGCGTGGCATGCAGGGTTTTAGTTCCCAGACCAGGGATTGAACCTGTGTCCCCTGCCGTGGAAGCACAGAGCCCTAACTACTAGACTGCCAGGGAATTCCCAGTGACCTATTGTTCATATTTTGTAAGAACCATCAGAAATTTCTACCCCACATGGCCGCATTCTCTCCCCATCAAAGCTGAATGTCTTTCTCAGAGCCTTTAATTGTGCACTGTGAATCTCCCAAAAGTATAGCACGTGACATTTGCTGAACTTAATTTGGTTACAGGATGGTTCTTTTGCAAAACCTTCTACAGGTGTATAGTATTCTGCAAAACAAACTTTAGCAAATACTGGGGTGAATTTAATAATTACTGTCATCTATGAAGTGAGAGAGTGGCATGGACATATATACACTACCAAATGTAAGATAGATAGCTAGTGGGAAGCAGTCTCATAGCACAGGGAGATCAGCTCGGTACTTGTGTCCACCTAGAGCGGTGGGATAGGGAGGGTGGGAGGGAGATGCAAGACGGAGGAGACATGGGGATATATGTATACGTATAGTTGATTCACTTTGTTATACAGAAGAAACTAACACACCATTGTAAAGCAATTATACTCCAATAAAGATGTTTAAAAAAAAAAGGGCATGTAACAGAATTCTGGTCAGTAAAACATATGGGGAAGTCTGTCAAGTGGCTTTTGGGAAAGGTTTCCTTATTCCTAAAAAATGTTGCACAAGAGAGGGTCTCTGCTGTCTTTGGATAATGTTGCTTTAGAATGTGATCGAAATGCTACAGCCACCTTGTGAACATGAGAGCCAGTCTAAGACCAAAGCCTCCCCACTAAATGGCACAGTAGAGTAATGGATGGAATATGAGTTCTTAATGAAATCAATGAGTCGCTGAATTGTTACCGAGTCTGTATTCTCATCATGTGAGATAACAAGATGGTAAATTTCCTTTTGTTAAATCACTTGGAGTTGAAGTTATGTAACTTATAGCCAAATACAACCTAATAATATAATTTCATTTATATTTTTGTATTACTTTCTAATAAAAAAAGTTCTTATCAATGACTGCCAAAAAATAATAATAATAACTATTGTCATCTAGTTAAGTAAAATATAAGACTATGAACTTTCAAGGAAGGCACAAAACCAAACTGAGCTAATTTTTAGACTAGGCCTTAGCTGTTTTCTGAATTATAAACCCCTTTGAGATCTGAATGTAAAACTATTTGACCCTCTCCTAGATAATGCATATAAACTTAAAATTTTTCAGTTTCTGGGGATTCACGGACCCCTGAGGCCCTTCCACAATCCCCATGGGCATATCTATTTTAGAAGCAATTTTAAATAGACAGTGCTATATTATCTATGGCACCATCAATACCCAACTCTAGGACAGAACTCAGAGTACTTTTCATGCAAAGCTAATGAAAAACCAGCAGAAAATTCGCCATGAGGCGTTCCTTGGTGCAAAGTGAATAAAGCATACTCAAAGGGATCATATTTAACAATTAATGATATCAGGCAAAGTAAATTCTATTAAATTACTGTGGGAACTTTTACAAGGGGCTGTGGTCTGATTTTTACACAGTTGTCTCTTATTTTAAATAAATAAATTAGGTTCTTACAGGATTAAGAAAGTTGGCCTTTAATTCATCTTATACAATGTGTAATCTTATCTGGGATTTTAAAAACGCAATACATTTTACATTAGACAGTAGTATCTACTAGAAATATAACTGCAGCAAATTTGAACATGACTGTGTAAATGCCCAGGAGAAACAAAAAAAATTCTGTGTGCTTTAAATGCAGATCAAAGAATCCCCAAGCATGATTACAGTCATGCTATAATGATTAGGAGAGAAGAGGTATTAAATTGAAAAGGTGATACATGCAGGGCCACCACATTTGGTTTTGAGGGTGATACAGAAGAGCATTTGGAAGACAGAACCAGTAGGGGCTGAAGCCCAGTCCAGGCTCCTCTCATCAAGCCTGATGCTAAAGTTGCATCTGTCATAATTCAGACAAACACAGCCCTGTAATAACCCTCTTCCCTCCCTTCCCTGACACTTCGTCCCCCCAGAACCCCACCCACCCATGGCAAATATTAAAAAGTGCTAAAATTTTGAAAAGGAAAGATATTTTCTAGATCAAGATAATATCCCAGTAGCCAAAGTATAGTACAATGGGAACTTCTAATTTGAATTCTCAACAAAAATTTGTTTCTTAAGGACTTATTTTAACAGAAACATCTCCAATGAACTCAATGGGAAGAGTCTACTATACATAAATTTGCTTTATTCCTTTTTTGTTGTTGTTGAATGTATCGATTCCTAAAGTGAGAGGAGTTCTGTGTAAGTATTGTCAGTATTTTTTCCAGAATAAAGAGTAGTATTAGGCTGAAAATATTCTGTATATAAAAGAACAGGCACCAAGCACAAAAGCACCAAGTGTTCATTATGTTATGAGAAATTATGAGAAAAAAAGATTTTGAGTATCATCTTGTCCCTTCTCATGCTCTATATGAGTACAGGCATCTTGCACATGTGAATCCATTTTCAAAGATATATCCATTTCCCAAATGTCTCATGAGAGATGATATACAACTCAACAGCTCTCCAAATCGAGCAATCTGACAAAAAGAAGCAATGCAGTCCTAGAATCCGGAGAGAAGGCGATTCTATACTGCCTGACATGCGAAAAGAATGAGAACCAAATGATACCAGTCAACATAACACTCTCTACAAAGAAAAAGAAAGAATATTAAAAATATTAGTGCATCTTTTCTATTTTGTTATGAAAGGTAGATTGTGTTTTACCCTTCACTGTGATACTTACTGTGCCCCCCCCCCAAAAACTGCTCTAAATAAACTTATCAAAATTCAAACTATGGGGCTTCCCTGGTGGCGCAGTGGTTGAGAGTCCACCTGCCGATGCAGGGGACACGGCTTCGTGCCCTGGTTACGGGAAGATCCCACATGCTGTGGAGCGGCTGGGCCCGTGAGCCATGGCCGCTGAGCCTGCGCGTTCGGAGCCTGTGCTCCGCAGCGGGAAAGGCCACAACAGTGAGAGGCCCTCGTACCGCAAAAAAAGAAAAAAAAAATTTCAAACTATGGCTAAAGAAAAATTAAAATACTTAAAAATAACCTCATTGGAGGAAACCTGAAAATATGCTTAAAATAGCCAAACTAGAACCTTTCTATACTGGTATATCAGCTCCAGATAAATATGCAAATCTATAGCATAATCTCATTATCTTCCTAAATCAAGCACTGAAAAAGTGTTTGGCCACTCTCATCTTACAGCAGTCACTGAAAAGCATTCAGCCCATGGAAGCGAAGAGTCAGTACTTTAGGAATCCAGGACTACTCCAGTCTGCTGGCCCTCTGCCCTCAGGAAGACTGTCAGCAGCAGTATCACCAAACACCATCGTAACACTATGCCAACCACAGACCCCTTCATGGTTTATTATCATTATACAGCTGACCCTTTAACAACGCAGGTCCACTTATATGTGGATTTTTTTTCAACAAACACATACCACATCTCTACACGATCCACAGGTGGTTGAATCTGTGGATGTGGAACTGCAGATACAGAGGATTTTCCACTGCATGGAGGGTCAGAACCCCTAACTTCTGTGCTGTTCAAGGGTCAACTACAATTACAAATAATCCTAAAAGTCTCCCCAAGTTGTAAAATTCAATGAGTACTACTCAACAAAATACATAAAGTTGTCTGCGAACAAAAACAGAGGCAAACTTCATTTTAAATTAGAACCTTGGAATATACCCGCTTTGTACAGGAATCAAAAATTCTCTTGTTCAAAAGGAGGCTTAAAAAGAGGGGGAGGTAGCTAACTGAACCTTTACATATATAAACACTTATCTTTATTACTGATACATGCTTATTGCAAAATTGGAAATAATGTATGCAAAAAAGTAGTAACTATAGAAGAATCCTTAATCAATAAGAGAAAGCTAAAATATAAATCAAAAGCCACAATGAATAATCTATAATATTAACCCTATGAATCACCTGTATGCTCCTTGATATAAATGGCCCATTTTGTGAGTTGCAGATACTATCTACTTTAAGATCACATTTGCAGCAAAATACAGTAAGAAAGAAAGGGAAGGAAAGAGGAAGAAAAACCCATTACAGGATGTTGACAAGTATAGGTGCCAAGGTTTTAGCACACCACATACCACTAAAATAACATACCAGGTTCCTCCAACACCAGGTTACTTTGGCTTTCGATTTTAACCTACTCAATTAACAGGAGTTTAGTGTAACAAAACACTCTATTTTCATATCTTAAGTTCTCTTAGAAGAAAACCTGTGTACTTCCCCAGCTCAGTTACCAAATAAACCAATTCTTCAATCCAACTCAACTGTCCCACAGTTTCAGTTGGACTGATGACAGATTTGCTATTGTTCCCTTTATTACATCTCCACAGATCGTGGCCCAGAGGTACCAACTATAAGGCCAAAAGGGAACTAAAATCCTTATAATGTGCCTGGGGTGCTTAATATCTCTAGAGCTAACCATACCTAGTCAGAGAGCTCCCCAAAGAGAATGCATACTTAAAGACCTACCAAAACACCTTCTACTGCCAATCACCACTGAATTCATACCAGGTTGTTAAATTCTTTCATTTCTACTAACAACTACTTTTCTAAAAGTATTTCTAACTCATGAAAATGTTTTAACTGGCACTCACAAGTGGAATTAGCAGGAATGCAAATGCTATCACTGTATTCACTACACATGCCAAAATAAACTCAGTGAGGTTAGGATTCTGCCTACCTTGTCTGCTTATATCCCCAGTGCCTGCCACCTAGGAGATACTTAATAGGTAGTGGTAAAATGAATGAAATTACGTAACAATTATTAACAGAATCCTGTTAAATCATATAGTGCTTAAAAGTAGAACATTTGCTAAAACCTGGGAACCTTCTAAACAGTGCTATTTGTTGTAACAGGATTTAATCTATACCAGAAAATAAGAATGACAGTTCAAATCAATTCTCAGGGAGGCCTAGGATAATGAGTTCTTGTACAAAGCAAACAAAAGTTGCATTTTTTTCTATAAGATAAATGCCTTTCCTCAAAACCATAATCAATGAAAATTACAGAATTTTAAGAGCAGAAGAAACCTTAGAGCCTGATTTATGAAACAGATGGGCTCCAGTCTCAGAGTAATATAAACTGCCACCAATTTATTCAAAAATTTTTGCATAATTACTTACCTAAGATAGAATTTTAGGAGTAATAATTTTATTCTTTTTTTTACTATGCTAAGCAGTTGGCTAGGGGTTAGAGAAGTTATGACTGATGAATACCATAATCTTCCACTTTTATGACATGCATTTACCATTGGAAAATCAGTGAGGAAAGAGTTAATTTTGTCAATACAAATAGTTCCTCTTCCCAGTTTTCAAGTAATAGTCTCTACTACTTAAACCAACAGTTCTCCTGTTCTCTCATTCTATTTTTAGACTGTATGATAGCTTATCATATTTGATTTATATTATCAATTTGTACATGGTTACTGTAGCCAAGTCTTACCTTCCCAAGATTTAGGAGGTATACGCTTCCAAAGTGCTCCCCTGCCATGCCATTAATAACGGTGTTTGATAATCCCTTTGTCATTTGTCTCCCTCATTTGAGCAGAGCTGGTTCTGTCTTGTTGGGTACTACAGAATGGGTTCTAAGTAGTGTTATCACAATGAATGAATGAATGATTTGGAAGGCAATGGCATTATCAGAGGCCTCCTTTGCTAGCTAAGGAGGCAATATTTGAGAACACATCATAGTTTCTCTCCAGCTTTATGTAAACGCTGAGGCTCTTTACTGTTCTGAATTGAAAGTTTGCAAATAATAAATTTAAGAACAGCCAAGTGTATCTGATACATAGTATCAGAGAAGGTGCTAATACATCTAAAACAGTTTATTCAAAGGCCACACAAAGAATTACAGAAGATCCTTAGGACAAACGAGCTTCCAGGATTCCATTACCATCAATATGAGTGATCTTCCCAAAAACCACTGCTAAATGACTTCACTGTCTGGAGACTAAGTTTTTCTCCATGTTTTGAGAATTTATAGTTGAACATGTTGAAATGATGAATGGCTACTCTCCAGGCCCTTACAATAACCTTTAAAAGGACGAGGGGAGCGGGGGGGGGGGGAATAAGTGAAATTCTTGAATAAAAATATGTGAAAAGCAATTTTCCTGTTAGTTGTGAAAGACTGGACGTTTTTCACTGCAACCTTCCCTCCTTTCCTGGTCACCAAGTAAGAGCTGGAAGCAGGAAAATTTCTAACACCTCTATGCCCTTTGAGTCACGAACTATGAAGGGAGGAAAAAAATCACAACTGTGGGGACCTATGCATCCTATATGAAAGCAGGAAGTCAGTTTCTTGAGCGTGGGCCACCCGTCCGGCATCCCAAATGCGAATGCCGACCTTCTGAAAGCCCACCCCCACTCCCATCTCACCCTGAAGCCACCCCCAGCTTCAGCGGAAAACGCGCTTTTGCTAGGCTGCTGTAAAGAGCAGCGCGCAGGGTCAGAACACCTTCCACTTTGCACTTGGCCTGCGGCAGGAAGACACTCGGGTTCTCGCCAGGAGAGGAGGAGGCTGGCCGGGCAGAGTCGGCACTGAGACGCAGCCTTGGCCGCCAACGCAGGCGGCTCGTCCACGCGGCCGGAGAAGTCCCGGAACAAAGCGTGCGGCAGGCGGGTGGGGAAACAGGGAAGACGGAGAAGATTTAACCAGCTCCTCACCACGGCCGTGGCTTAGCCAGGTGGGGCCGCGCTCCTCCTCGCGGGGAGAGGATGGGTTTATCGAGGGTCTGACCTCAAGTCCAGTGCCAAGGCCACTGGAACCGAGACCTGGCGGGGAGAACGCCGGGAAAGAGAGGCGAGCCCCGCGGAGAGGAGGAGGCGCCTGTTCGGCTGTTGACCGGCCGAGCCCCCGGGCTGCCGGGCCCCCCGGATGCCGAGACCCCGGGACGCGGCAGCCGGGATGCCGGCGGCGCGCTGCCGGCCCCCCACGCCGGCCTCCTTGGCGCCGCGCCGCCCGCCCCCAGCTCCGGGCGGTCACACAAAGGGGCTGCCCCGGCGCGCCGGCCGCCTGCGGTGGGGGGGCCCGACCCGGGACCTTTGGCCGGCCCGCCGCGCCCCAGCCTTTGTCCGCCGCGCCCCGAGCCCGCCTGCCAAGGAGCCCCGCCGCCCGCACCCTTCTCGTTACCCGGGTGAGAAGCGGTCTCATCTGCTCTCCGGCCCCGTCCGCCTCCATGGTCGGCCGTCCAGCCGGCGCGGTCCGCCCGCTGCCGCCGCGGCCGAGAGCCGGACGCGCGAGGGGAAACGAACGTGCGCTCGTGAGCGAGGCGCTCGCGTGGGGAAAGCCGTGAGAGAGAGACTGCGGCGCGTGCGCGGAGACCGCGAAGCTGCCTCTCGCGGGCTCTCGAGGCCGCAGCGTGGAACGTGGAGCAAGCACTGAGCTGGAGGGAGGCCGAGGCGGGGAGGAGGGCGCCGCAGAGGCCCGGGGGCGGGGCCAGGCCGCGACGTGAGTAGGCCCCGCCCACACGCCCGCCCCCTGGCGCCACGCCCCCGGCTGGCAGGGGTCCTCCCAGGCGAGTCCCGGCCCGGCGGCCAGGCAGCCCAGAGGTGGAGCGGGAGGGTGGGAGGAAGACGGGCGTTCCAGCCACTCGGAGGCCTTCGGGTTTCCACACTCATCCCGGCGCCACGCCACCTCCTCAGGAGGCCCGCCCCCCTGTAAAATCTTAAGTGACCAAGACTAAGCGTGTAGCTCGTTTTCCTAGTCCGAGGGGGGCTGGGGGTCACCACGGCGCCTACCTCCTAACCACGTTCCTCGTGGCAGGAGGGAAGAAGGTCGCTGCCCATTACAGGGGCGCTCACGGGAACCCCAAAGGAACTAACGGGTCGTTAGGAGTGCTGCAAGGTTTTTTTCTCTGTTCTGTTGTGACGAACCCCAACTTGGGGCCAGTGAAACAGGGAGCACTCCTGGCCAGGTGTCCTCGTGTGCTTGCGCCCCTGACCGGGCACCACTGCGGCACCCCCACCCAAGTCCACCCTCTGGGGCACCCCCTCCCCATATCCACAGCTCTAACTGCGCATGGTGACGGTGCCTGCTACACAGGGTCATTGAAGGATCAAGTGAATTTCTATCCTTAAACGTGCCTGAAACATAGCATGCTTATTAGAGGCATTATTGTTTACTAGGTTGTCTTGCGTGTTTAAAAAAGAGAACAAAAAGATTAGCTGGGAAGAGCTAAATCAGTGCTATGGAAGGAAACTTTATATTCCAGCAAGTCTGGAACGCTTACCCTATCCATCTCAAAATAGATATTAGTAAAGCCCTTTGTCAGAAATAGTTAAGTATGCTGGATGACTCCTTCCTGGTTTGGGTCTTAGTCCCCTTTTTTCCTAAATTTCCCAGAGAGTTACTTCTAGGTGGGCACCCATTATTCACTTACTGTATAAAGAAGCCTACAATTAGACACTGTTACATTAAGGCAAACATGCTGCATCTCTAATCCTCACAACACCACAGTATGTTTTCTGTTATCCCCATTTTACAGATGAAGAAGCTGAGCTTCAGAGAGGTAACTGGTTTTAAATCCTAGTTAGTGGAAGTGCTCTATTGCACCATTCTAATGATTCATTAAAGAAAGTTGTACAGCAACAAGGAAAAGGGATGAAAAGGAAAGAATATGGAGAAAGAGAGGAACTGGAGTTAAAAAAAAATAAAAGAGCCTCCTAAAGTTGTTTAAGGCTTCAATCACTTTTACCCATACCATCACAAGGTAAATATGATTTATATTGAAGAATTAGTTCTGGGGTCTCTTAAAATGCAGCCTCCCTACCAAAAAACTAATTAGTGTATACAGAACATCTTCTATTCCCTTTCTCTGCTTTATTTTTCTATACAGCAGTTATTCTTTTATAACATTCTATATATTTATGCCTCATTATGTTTATCATCTGTATACATACACACACACACACACACACACACACACACACTG
Organism: Monodon monoceros; assembly: GCF_005190385.1. Taxonomy (NCBI): domain Eukaryota; kingdom Metazoa; phylum Chordata; class Mammalia; order Artiodactyla; family Monodontidae; genus Monodon; species Monodon monoceros. The sequence continues at coordinate 46,873,873 of NW_021703780.1, forward strand.
ATGCAACAAAATTATTTTAAAGGCAAGACAAGAAAAATTTAACATGCACTTTTTTCTGCCATCTGAGCCACTGCCCTCTCCCCTTTCATGTGTATTGTGCATCTGCATTACACATTAGTTAGATCCCCTTAGAAAACACAGGAATGCCTACTAGCCAAAAAAAAAAAAAAAAAAAAAGGCAATATCCTCCTGGCACCAGCAAGGTAATTCCTTAGGAGATAACATTCCTTTCTCAATCCTGTAAGGGGTCACAATGACCCACTATCACCTTGTTGGACTATGTAAACTGTCAATATGTTACTTTGATATAAAACCATTTGTCTCAAAAACGTACATAGCTGTGCTTTGACCTCTAATGGGCAGATCAGTCCTCAGAGCTTTCTGAAAGACTATCTTCTGGGTTATAACCCTCAGGTTGGCTCAAATAAAATTGTCCACTTCTTTCTTAGGTTGACTATCAATTAATTTTTAAATTATCGATTAATTTTAACATCAAACACAGATTAATGTGTGCTCCAGGCTTCCCTGGTGGTTAAGAATCCACCTGCCAGTGCAGGGGACACGGGTTTGAGCCCTAGTCCGGGAAGATCCCACATGCCACGGAGCAGCTGGGCCCGTGCACCACAACTACTGAGCCTGTGCTCTAGAGCCTGCGAGCCACAACTACTAAGCCCGAGTGCCACAACTACTGAGGCCCGCATGCCTAGAGCCCGTGCTCTGCAACAAGAGAAGCCACCCAACAAGAAGCCCGCACACCGCAACGAAGAGTAGTCCCCGCTCACCGCAGCTAGAGAAAATCCCGCGCGCAGCAACAAAGACCCAACACAGCCAAAAATAAATTAATTAATTAATTTTTTAAAAAATGTTTGCTCCATGTAAGCTTCATGCAAACAGTAATTTTTTTGCCTGTTTCATTTTCCTGTTATATTCCCAGCATACCTAGAAGAGTGGTTGGCCTTTGTAAGCTTTCAGTACCTGTGTTAATTGAATGAATTTGGGAGGTGGGGAAGGGGGGAGGCAAACTTCCTTTAAGACCTAGGAGCATCCTGGGAGAAATCTGAGGATGTGGCCAAAGTAGTGACAGGAGCAAAGTAGGAACCTATACCCTTGGTGCCAGAGTTGAAAGAGCTAAGTAGGCAACTTCAAGAAGGGCTTAAAAATATATGTTCAGGAGACCATGCTAGAAAATGAGTTTCTATTAATCCAACTTGTGAAAAGAAAATAATAAGCCCTTGGTTTATTTAATCCACAATTATTTTTTGAGTGACCTCTCTGTTGCCATGCACTTTTTCCACTCCTCAGTTCATCCCACCTGCTGGAAAAATAGTGTAGTAAAGGTCTGAATTATAGAACTGATTACTCTCAATTGCCCGCTTAATTCATATTCAGCCATAGTTCATCCCGAGGTGATGGTTGCAGTAAGTAAAGAAGATAATGTATTAAAATTGCTTTCATGCAAATGGTGATGGCTATAAAATGTTCAAAGGTTCTGAAAGGCAAATTGTTCTCAGTATTTTAAATACTCATCCAAAATGTAGCACAGGGAAACATTTGCTAACCAAAGGTGAATCTGAACCTAAATTCATCACTCACAATGAACTTGTAGCACCTAAAATTAATGACATTTAGCTATATCCCAGATTCAGTACACTTCCTGGGTTTCTGGAACAGTAGGTAATACTAGCAGGGACTTGGATACAACCCCTTGGCAAGATCTTCATCCTGAGGCGTGAATAATCTTCCCACCAACAGCTCTCTATGAGCCAGAACATATTTTTTAAAGAAAAATAGCAGTTTCTCTGTCATTTTGAACAGCTTGGAACCATCCTTTAGCAGAGGATCCTTTGACAATTCTTTATCTCTTCATTGCCTCTTCTTGGTGCTAGCTGAAACTTAAATGTTCCCAATCATCTGATTCTATAAGGAAAACTAAAATCCTTGGAATAGTGTTTACAAGAGCATCAAAGCAGCCTCAGTGGGGAAAAGACAAAAGGAAAATAGTTGAAAAAATTGTTCCTCTTATTTCTGCAGGCTAGGCCTACAGATAAGCTGAAACAAGACAAAAAAACAGACCTGATCTCATGGAGTTCTGAGTGGAGACCGATATAGAAACAAATGCCAGCAATGAAATATGTACACTCTAATGTGGGAATCTCAATGAAGGAGAGTGGGGTGACTTTTGCTAGAGGTAGAAGGGGCAGGGGACTGTCAACTGTGAGAAAAGGATGCATATGAAGGTGTCTGAAAAAGCTACAGAGATACAGTAGATTTAAACTGAGTCATGAATGATAAAGGCATAACTTCATCAAATAAGCATGGGGAGAAGAAGGGCATTACAAGCAGAAGCAATAACAAAATCAATGGCATCACCTGAAAAGGCAGGGTAGTCCAATGGCGAAGCATCCCCCTCTCTGGAGGCAAACTGCATGGGGCTGATTCCCTTTGTGCTAGTGGTTGTGTCTGTAGGCAAGTCACCCACCTTGCCAGTCTTCTTTTTAGAACCCCTCTGGACACTGTAATTGGGGTAATAGTGGCACTGTCATGGGTGTTCCATGAGAGCATAAGGCACAGCACATAACAGACAAGAAACACTCATTACACATTCGTTATGATTATCTGTTTGGGAAACCACGAGGTGGGAAAAAGGTGGGCTTAAGCTCATACTAAAGGAAGAGCCTTATTCACCAGGCCCCTGAGGAGCTTACATTCCCATTAGAGTGTAATTCCCATTACACTTCTCAGGGGCAGAGACCACACCTGTCTTGTCACTGGGGACACCCTGGAGTACCTGGCACATGGTGGGTACATAAAAAATATGGAATGAATGAGTGAACAGCACTAAGGAAATTGGACTTTTTGCTACATGCAGTTACAGACATACCATCAGAGGGCATTAAGGAGGGAAATGATATATTACAGACCATATAAAAGGATGGAAAGGAGAGATGCTAAGAACAAGATTGGTTCAAACTGCACTGCTCAACATGGCGGTTATTGAGCCCTTGAAATATGGCACATGTTAAATAAGATGTGCTGCAAGCTTAAAAGATTTGACACACACAAGAAGAGTGGAATCTTGTTATTCATATTGATTACATGTTGAAATGAAAATATTTTAGATATGTTGGGTTAAATAAACATTAAAATTAATTTCCCCTATGTCTTTTGACATTTTTTAATGTGGCTACTAGAAAATTTTAAATCACATATGTGGCTCACATTATATTTCTATTGGATGGTCCTGGGTTACAAAGCACAGGCTAAGACAATAACAAAGGAAATAGAAAATGTAAGTCTGATATAAGAGATAGTTTGGAAGTAAAATTGATAGAACATAGTGACTCCTTAGGTCTAGAAGCTGCAGGAGGAACAACCAAAGATGATCCATGTCCATGAACAGGTTGAATTTGATGTCCTCAGGATAAACATGTCTGGAACCGAAAACTGAGCTGGATGTATATAGTCTGTGAAACTTATCTGTCTCCACTGAAGCACTAAATCCCTAGACCAGTATCCTCCCAGACACTCTGGAGCATATTATTACTAAAGAGTTAAGCAGAGAGAGAGAGAGAAGGATACAGATCACTAAGATCAAGGTAAATGTGACAGGAAATCTATGTGTACACATACAGTTCACCTACAATGTAACAACACGATCACCATCATTCCTCTTCCTTGATAGAGACACTTCCCCTTCAAGACTTAAAAAAGCATTTTAAGAGAGAAATTATTTGCAAATGATACATCTGGTAATGAACTGTTATCCGAAATATGTAAAGAGCTCTTAAAACTCAACAATAAAATAATACACACCCAATTAAAAAATGGGCCAAAGACTTTAACAGACAGCTTACCAAAGAAGATATAGAGATGGCAGTTAAGCATATGAAAATATGCTCAACATCATATGTTATTAGGGAAATGCAAATTAAAACAACCATGAGATAACACTGCACGCCTGTTTGAATGGCCAAAATCCATAACACTGACAGCTCCAAATACTGGTAAGCATATGGAGCAACAGGAACTCTCATTCATTGCTGGTGGGAATGCAAAATGGAACAGCCACTTTAGAAGACAGTTTGGTGGTTTCTTACAAAAATAATCATACTCTAACCATATGATTCAGCAATTGTGCTTCTAGGTATTTACCCAAAGGAGCTGAAAACTTATGTCCACACATAAACCAATGTTTTATAGTAGCTTTCTTCATAATTGCCAAAACTTGGAAATAATTAAGATGTCTTTCAGTAGGTTAATAGAAAAAAAAACTGAATATACAATGAAATGTTATTCAGCACTAAAAAGAAATGAGCTATCAAGCTGTGAAAAGACACTGAAAACACTTAAATACATATTACTAAGTAAAAGAAGCCAATCTGAAAAGGCTACATACTATATGATTACAACTGTATGACATTCTGGAAAAGGCAAAACTATGAAGACAGTAAAAATCACTTGTTGCCAGGGATTGGTGGGGTGGTGGTGAATGTGGATGAATAGGGAGAGCACAAAGTATTTTTACTCTGTATACCATAATGACAGATACATGTCATTACACATTTGTCTAAACCCATAGAATATACACCACCAAGAGTGAACCCTAAGGTAAACTACGGACTTTGGGTGATTATGATGTGTCAATGTAGATTCATCAGTTGTAACAAATGCACCATCTTGTGGGGGATGTTGATAATGGGGGAGGCTGTGCCTGTGTGGGGGCAGGTCACGTAGGGGAACTCTCTGTACAATGGACCCTTTTCAACGATTTTGGTTTCTTACTAATACATACAAAACCTTTTGTGTGTCTGTTTCTGAATTCTTTTATGCACATATATTCAAAAGTAACTATAATTACTGAAACTAAAGATTGTAAGCACTATCATGGCCAAATAACATAGCAAGTTAGGAAGGGGCCTGGGACCGACTGGACTAGACTAGCTGACTCTCAGCTCATTGTTTCTTCAATAATGTTGAGGTTTTCTGAGTCAGTTCATAGTCACTGGTCACCATCTAGTTTGCTCAGGCATTGGAATAGTGTCATCTACTGTTGAGGAACAAGCGGCAAGTGAGTACAGGATTGGCACTCCGAGATGTGCCAGCAAACTCCTTTTAAAGAGTGTTGTATGTTTTGATGTAGGCAGTGTTCTTTCAAAGTCAGAGTCTATATTGGTCACACCTAGGCACATCTGAGTGTGGTTTATATTTTTGTTGCTTTCCAAAGACTATTCCTCTTAGTGCTTGGGCTAGGGAAGTGCTGAAAGACCCTTGTGGCTTATTTTTTTTCTTCTCAGAACCACTCTTTATATATAGTTAAGTTTTGATAAATGTTTACCCCTTTTATGAAAGTGCTCCCTTCAACCATGTCCATGACTGAGACTACAATGAATTTTGGAGAAGCACTCATCTGAACCAAAGGGGAAATCTAAAAGCTCAAGGTCCCATTTTGAGAAACATAATACAAAAACGTAATAGACTTCGGGGAGGCAGAGATAGAAAAAACATTTTTTGCCAAGGAATCAAAATGCTCAGAACAAAACTTTCCATGAGTGAATGTTAAAGTAAGTACTTATATTGTTTTAGATAATCTTGGGATATTCATAATAATCCCATTTTAAAATAATCTAAAACTAACATTGGATATATCACTTAATGCCTCTGGACTTCTGTTTCCTCATCTATAAAATGGGGATAATTGAGGCCACAATTCCTTATCTTCAGTTGCAAGCTTCATAAATCTCTGAAAAACTTATGGCTTTTCATAACTCATTTGGCTACAAAAACCTAACCTAGACTGAGATGAGGCTGTTTATAGTCTTTATCTCCTTACTGTAGATGCCCATATTCCTCATTACTGAAATATTAATGCGTCTGAAAACAGGATGTTGTCCCAGACTCTACTAGGGGTGTTTCATAACATACATAACTGGCATTATATCACTTGTCTAAATTCTGATAAATTCTGAAATCTAAAATATCTGGCCTTAAGGGTTTCAAATAAAGGATTGCAGACCTGTAATACTTGTTCTGTTTATTTCAAAGATGTTGCAAAAGCCAAATAAGATAATACATAAGAAAATATTTGACAGAATGGTGCTGTACCTACTTTAACTACAGAGAGCCCTGGGGATGCTACTTTTTAGAACTCTGGTGTGGAGACTCTCTCCTCCTGTGGTAGGAGCAGCTTCCACTTCTACGTGTCTTCTTCTAGCCTCCTTTCCTGTCCCACACCCAAGCTGTCCCTCTCCCTTAAGATTTCTCTTAAAGACAGCTACCTATGGTTAGGGGTTCATCCCCACCCGGCCAGTTTGAGTATCTCTCATTGTTCTGTAGCTTTGCTAAACTCAGGCTGGTAAGGAGTTGCCAACAGAGAGTGGAAAGAAATCAGATTAAGTGGGAACATAAGCCTTTGAGGTGCTTCTGAATGTTCTCATCATTCTGGAGATTTCTGCAATCTTCACTGCTTGAGGCCAGAAGCCAAATATAGGGTACGACCTGCACTTGTATGTGAAACAGGACACATACTTTTCCCTTTCTCTCTCTCTCTCTCTCTCTCTCTCACACACACACACACACATGCAACCCAAGCCCCAGTCTATTCAAGTAAATTATGGTAACTTTCTTATACCAGTTGATTCATTTGGTGGGAATAGCAGTTCATCACACGTCACTGGGCACACCCACCCACACAACAACTTCTCTTAAATAATTGTGTCCTTGTAACTTGGGGTAACTAGGACTGAAAAGGTAAGCTTTCCTTTTACTTGTTTTTCATAACTAAGGTTCATGGAGACATTATACACAATTGAAAGTTGAGTGGGGAGAGAAAGCTGAAAAAGATATTTTACAAGGTATGAAGCAATGAGCACGAGCATTTCATCTTTTCTTAGAGACAATTAACAAGAAAAAGCACTGAGAATTTGTCTCCATTTGAGGACTGAGAATATATCCCCCATGAATAGGAATCTTAGTATTATTATTCACCAGTGATTAGTATTATTATTCACTAGCTGTATCTCCCCTTTAAACAACAATTAACAATAGTGCTTATAATATAAGCAGAGATACAGACCATGGTTCCAGTCATTAGCTGCCCTTTGTATATAAAGATAGCCTGGTACTTATCATCAGTAAGACATGTTCTTCAAGACTTTGGTGCAATAGCAGAGATAAGTTGATATGGCTCTTTCCATGTGCTACCAATGGTATGCATTTGTGAAAATATATTGTCAGTTAGGAATACAAGTCTGGGATCACAGAACACATGGAGGATAATTGGTGCATCCATAAATCACATCTATTTCCTAGTGTTTATTGGTCCCTGTGGATCCATCTACTCAAGGATAGAATCCTTTCAATTCCTGAAAAGCAATTTGGCAGCATGTATTAATCTCAAAAAAAAGCATATACTTCAATCCAGCAATTTCATGACTAGGACTGTCTTGTAAGATGTCATAGCTACAGATATAAATTTACATACAAAGGGGTTTATGCCGATGTTATGTGTGAAAGTGAAAAGTTTAAAACCATATAAAACTGAAGCAATGAAAAAATTATTAAATAAATGTTTGCATACCAATATGATAGAATATAATGTACTCATCAAAAAGACATTCTAAACTTTAATGGAAAAATGCTCATGGTATCAAGTTTTGTTAAAAGATCTGGATACAAACTTGATATAGAGTATAATCCCAGTTATAACTATCTATCAATGAGTGATCAATTGAAAGTAATATTAGAATTTAATTAAAATATTAAAAATTAACAATAGACTAAAATGCTAACAGATGTTGCTGAGTAGTAGGATTATGGGGGATTTCTAAATTTAAAATTTCATTCTTTGTAGGTTCTACAAATATCTACTATGAATAAATTATATTTAATTGAGAAAAAAGCTGTAAACATTATTTTTAATACAAAATAGTCTAAAATACTAGTGGAAATTTTACAATGTTTTATAATAGGAATATTCCAAACTTAAATACCACATTTAAAAAGCCAAACACATTAAAGCTAAACAGTGTAAATACAGTATAATGATATTCATAACCTGTTAAGAGGACCACTTCTCTCATTGAGGCCAAGTCAAAACCTGAATGGGTTAAACTAAAGCCTGCCATGAAGTCTGTTGAGTATGCTGGGGGTTCCAAAGGGAGAAGATTGTTAAGTTATTAAATAAATATTCTCAATGGCATAATTTCTGGATAAGAATTTTTTTTTTTAATGAAGAGAAAGAAAACTGCAGGAGTTTCAGAAAGTCTTGTATCTAGGAGACTAAATCCAGCTGGTAGAGTAGCCCATTACCTAGCAACCTAATGAAGGTTTCATAAAGGTGGCATTCAAGTCCATAGGTCATCAGCATCAGCAAACACAAATTTGAATTAGAAGTTTTCTGCCACTTATTATAACCAATCTTCAAAGATGTGCCAAATAAGCCTTCTTTAGAATGAAAGCCTGGTTGGAAGTTAGAGTTGTTGTCTTTGCTTTAAATTCTGTTTGACCAGCGTTTTCCAAGTGTGCTTGTTCATAAGGATTGTCTGGGCTACTTGTGAAATATATGGAGTTCCCTAGAGATCATGATTCAGCAGATCTGTGATGGTGCCAAAAGGAATCCATTATTTTAACAAGGGCCCTAGATGATTGCTATGACCAGCAATATTTGAGATATATTATAAACTTCCATTTCCTTTCTATCAGTTCTTGCTAGTTCTAATTACATGCTATCTTATCTGTTTGATAACTGTTTAACATGTGCCTCTACCAGCAAACAGCAAGTTCCATGAGAGCAGAAATGGTATCTATTCATTCCTGCCCCTCCAAGGACCTGTGTGGTACATATGGTGAGCAGCTGAGTAGACATTTGAATCAATCAATCAGTGAATCAAAATTTCTTTTGTTGTATCTAATAAGAGACCACATTAAGTCTGAATCATCCTCAAGCTTGTAGGTAAAACCCTGCCTCTGGAAAACACAATGGAACGTAGAATATATTATACTCTGGGAGGGAGTGACCTTTTGTTACCTTAAGGAGAGTACCCAAGCAAAACGGGAAGAGTATTGCAAAAGAGGAGATGCTGACTGCCAGACACATTAAGACATCACATTCATAGAGAAAACAAATATCCTGTCCATATCTACCTATCTATCTAGATAATACTTATTACTTAGGCAAGCATATTGCATGCTGATCTGATATGAAAAAAAAATACAAGACATAACTTCCTGGCTCCTTTGAGGCCACTCTGAGGGGAAGAGATTGCCAAGCAGGTGAAGGGCCAGTACAACTGAATAGGGTTCCACTTTCTTCTAATATTTAGACTCACCAAGAACTATACAGGCAAAGAATATTATAGAAAAAATTTTTCTCTAGTTTTTGAAAGATTAAATTAGAGATGAGTATTGAATATTAATTGGTTGAAGTATGGCCCTTGTATAGTTAAATAAATTATACAGTAGGCTACCATGAAAATACAGTAAACGATTGCATACGTAGCCACTGAGCAGGTGTTTATAAAATGCTCATTGAATCAACTTGTCAGGACAGAATTAATTCTGGAGAGTGAGCTACATGGAGTTCTCCAGCTGTAGCCTATCTACTCTACTACCTCCACCAGCCCCCATGGCACTGTCCACAGAGATGGCACTTCTGCCCTCACTATGGGCCATCACACCTAGAGAAGCCTGTTACTACTGTGACCTGGACTTCAGAGGACTGAGGTCACCATTGCTACTTACTCTTGGCTCCTGGGTAAGTTTTCACACTCACCTGTCAAAAAGGTGTGTCTGTGGGTGGGGGGCAGGGATGGTCAGAAGATGAATTGCCCATGGGCACAACTGACCGGCCACTGTTTCTGCAAATAAAGTTTTATTAAAACTTAGTCATGCCCATTCATAAAAGTATGGTCTAAGGGTGATTTCAGCATTACAACAATAGACTTGAGTAGTTGTGACAGAGATCATCTGACCCACAAAGCCTCAATTATCTACTGTCTGTCCCATTAGAGAACAATTTTGCCTACACCTTGCCTGGATGCATGGGGCCAGATCATAGCAATTATTGTAATGAAATTCTTATGTGGCATTTACTGTTCGCCAGGTAGTAGTCTAAGGTCTTTTCATGTGTTAATATTCCTCACAATCCTATGAGGAAACTAAGGCGCTAAGAGGTTAAAATAACACAGCTAACAGGGACCAGCCTAGATAGGAGATGTACTGCAGAGTAAGTAGGTTATCACAGGCTCCAAAAATGATGAACAAAATCATAATTTGGAAGCTCTAGTAGAGAAGCAAACAAATCATGATGGACATTGTAAGAACAATGCGATCATGGAAGCAGGTTATTACTAATAACCACATTTTGATCAGCTGCAGATTTCTCTTGTGTATGGAATTAGATGAAAAAGTAATGTTTAAGAAAATTAAAAACACAGAAATTACCCAAAAAAGCTTTCTTCAAAAATTATTTACTCCAGAGTTTCTATATTTAAAGTATAATTTATGCTTCAAGGTAGTCCCTTTGAGATACTCTTCATTTACTAAAAGTAATTCAAAATGTTTTTGAAACTTATATTTGAAAATTATCTTCAGAACCAGTTTACTGACATAAGAAACCCAGTGTTTTTAATTTATGGTTCCATAGTTATAAAGTTTATTTTAGTCCCAAGTGGTATTATTGATATTACTTAGTTTTATGGCCCGCTTTATTCACCAGATATGACCCCTCAGAGACTTCTGACTTCTTTAGAGAAGTGAATCCATCCCAAAGCAATTTTAAGGATGAAGATTTTCCATAGCCTTATCTGAATAGTTCACTGCTATACACCAGAACCTGGTGTAATAAATGTTCAAAAAATATTTGTGACCAAATGGTGACCTTCTCAAAAAGAAGTTCCAAAAATGTTACAGGAAATTACAACTACTGGAAAATCCATCAGGGTGGTTGCTTTGAAGAAACATGCATTTGGCTCATCAAATTCCTCTGATTCATCTCTTCAACGAACACTCATGGAGAGCCAGAGATAGTTACATAATTTGTGGGGCCCAGTGCAAAATAAAAACGCAGGGTACCTTGTTCAAAAAGGAGAAAAAAAGTGTTTGTTTTTTTCTTCTGAGTCTCCTTCTCAACCCGTCCTTTCGTTTTTTATTTGCTGCTCAGCATCGTGTCCCCTTGGACACATGGGTACTTGCAAAGAGAGTGCATATCCTCACAGATGCTGCAGACTCTGTGCAGGACTCCACATGTGAGCACAAGAACCTGCCCAATCCCTCATTGTTCCTGCACCAAAGCGGGGTGCTGGAGGGGAATGGGCGAGGGAGACAGTGATCATGGGTCGGAGGTGGAGGAGCCTCCCAGGGACCAGGTGGAACTAGGTGGGACCAGGTGGGAGCCTAGGCTCCACGCCCCTGGCACATGCTCCATCATTCCATTGACTTCACTTATAAAACATTAAATCCAAAGACAAATGATTCAGAATTTCAAGACTGCACTGATGAGCGTTAAACCCCAAATGTTCATCTCCCTTGCAAGTGCTCCTGAAGATGGCCCTAGTGAGAACCCACTGTGTGCTAGGCCACGTGTGTAGCATGCAAACAAGACAAAGACAAGGTCTGTCCAGGAACCTCTATGTCTTAACAGGGAGAGCAGATAAGGAAAGAGGAAATGATCCTGCAGCGTTTAAGAGCATTGATACAAACACAAGCAGACCCTGGTAGCTTGTGTCCTGGTGTCAAGGAAGGAGTCCCCAGTACAGAGACTGCTCAGTGAAACCTAAAGTAGAGGAGGAATAAAACCAAAGGAAGATTGTAGACAGAGGAAATAGCCCTGGATGAACTAGGGGTGGAGAGCATGGGACATTGCAGGACCTGAAGAGGCTGGCTAGATCAGGAACACACATTTCAGGGCTGGCAAGTGGGAAGAGGGGGCTTTCTCCATTATGTTAGGGAATTCCAACATTTTCTGAGGGCAATGGGAGACATTTAGAGGAATTTAAGACGGTGAATGACTTGATCAGACCTATGTTGTATAAAATCATTCAAGTTGCAGTGCGAAGAAGAAAAGTTCCAAAGCGTGGGAAATTTGGCAGAGAGAGCAGTCAGGGTCAAAGGAGAGGCAGTAGAGGGCAGTTTGGGGAGGTATGGGAGGCACTAGGTAACTAAAGGGGACTTGCACGGTATAAGGAAGAGCTTGGATACAGAAGACTGAGGCATGTAGAATTCCCTTCAATATTAATCTGGTAGGTGGGGAGCAGAAGTATCAAGACAGAGCAGGCTGAAACCTGCATTGAGCATGCTTCTTTGGAGGCCTGGACAAGATTAGCTATAGGCTCTGGCCACCCGTTGTTCTAAAATTGTGACACAGCATTGAAACCTGAGCGCTGTTCTGGGGCCTGTTAACAGCACTCAGTTCCACACCCTTCCTTACCAAAGAACTTACTCTGCAAAGCAAATATAACAACGCTGGGGGAATGTTATCTCAGCAATTCCATAAATGGACCACAGGTAAAATATGAAGACACATTTCGTTCCCTTTAAAAAGCATGGGATATGTGTCTCTGTTTAATCTTTAGGCCTGTGCACATAGAATAGCATCATGGGGTAAATGTTGGGGAGATGGTATCCTAACACATTCAATTTGCCCTACAACTTTCTGAGTACATGAAGTATCTACTGTATTTTAGCAATCCCTAGCTTGCCTGTCAGGTGCAATAAAAGTGACTGATAGTTTCAAAAGTAATTTGGAATCTGAATCTGATTTGCTGAACGGTGTGGCGAGTGCTGTAAGGGATAGCAGAGCTGGTCCAAGGAGCTTGTTGGATGTGCAGAACTGTGGGCATTTGTACACACTTAAAGATCAGGAAGCACAGCTTTTACTGTCTCCTTTCGGACCATAAGAAGGTTATCATTTGAGCTGGGAAAGCCATAGGCAACCATTGAGGGCAGAAATTTTAAAAACTGCTAAATAATGTGGCATGAAATAAAAGGGTAATAAGACTTAATGAGAGAAGGGCTATCACCACTAATGTTCTCACAGGATATCAGAGTACCGTTTCACTTCGTGTTGGGTTATAATTAATTGCTTTCATGCCTTCCGTGTTGAATACCAATAAGTTCCCTAAGGACTAGAGACATGGCCCACTCATTTTTGCCTCCCTCTCAGCTCTCTGTACATTTTCCATAAAGTACATAAAGATTTGTTAGATAAAGGAATGAATTAAACACCTTCGTCTTTGGTAATATGATCCTGGCTGGTTTTTAACAGATTAAATTTTTAGGGGGATTTTCTTAGCGAAGACATAAGAAAATGTGCAGGGTCAGGACGTCTCTTGTTCATCCTTTACTGCATGTCCTGGTAGCTCCAACATTGCCCTTCAGCTCTGCATGGGAGGAGAGGGGGAAGCTGACCCTAACTGCACAGCAGTAGTCTAAGTCAAGGATATCAAACTAACTCTTCAGGAAGTGAGCCGATTAAATGTGATTTCCTTAGATATGAGGCTAATAAACAAAATTTAGTTAAAGAATCAAAACCCTTTAGATTCTTATTTTCCCTAAAGTGGTACAAATAACTGATATCCTGTGATAAAAATAAATGAAGACCATGGGAAAATTTTCTCATTCTTCCCCAGTGCATTGTCTCCTCTTTCATGCCTCCTATGACATGAAAATCAGCAGAAGAACTTCTCTTTTCTTTCCCCTTTTGCTGGGTGGTAAATACCAGCTGGAGTTTTGTGAGCAGTGAGTAATACACCTGGCACAAGACCAAGGTAACTGCCACCTGAAAACTTTCCACTCTGCCATTATTCTCCAGCTCAGGAGTCTTATGGTCCAAATGGACGACTGGAGGAAACTACCCATGTGAGCTCTCATTTATTTATTTTAAAATTTATTTTCTGTTGGACTATAGTTGATTTACAATGTTGTGTTAGTTTTAGGTGTATGGCAAAGTGATTCATATATATGTATACATATACATATATCTATTCATTTTCAAATTCTTTTCCCATGTAAGTTATCACAGAATATTGAGCAGAGTTCCCTGTGCTATACAGTAGGTCCTTGTTGGTTATCTATTCTATGTATAGTAGTGTGTATATGTCAATCCCAATCTCCCAATTTATCTCTTCCCCCACCTTTCACCTTTGGTGACCATAATGAGCTCTCATCTACAGGACGTTTCCTATGGCGTGAGTGCCTGCTCAGGCTGCTGTCAACCCTCCATGGCCCTGTGCCCAGCCCATGCTCAAATGTCTAATCTCACAAGGGTTTCCTCCTGTTTCTTGGCACACAGCCAGCTCTCTCTCCCTTGGCCACAACTTGGCACATTCTCAGGGATGGAAACCAACTTTAATATCATAACAAGAAAAATACATTCAGACCATCAATGTAGCAGAGGCTGCCTTGACAGTTCCCTGCATGCACCCCTCAGGCTTGATTTGCAGGCTTCCAACAGTCAGTTTCTGCCTCTCTGTCCCTCCCAGCCACTTCCTTAAGCCCAGGGAGACTGCTGCCCCTGGGCACAAAGCAGACCTGAAGTTGAGAGAACAATAAGCCCTGGTGACTAGTATCCCTGCTTCCTTGCCCTTCCGTCAAGATAATTCTCCACTGTGTTTTGTTTTTCACAGTAGGGTTAAGCTCCTGACTACCTTTGATAGGCTGCATTCTCCATCCCTATATCATCACCTGCTACCATCTAACATTTCCTAAACCTGGGAGGACGAAGCTTCCAGAGCCGCGTTGTTGAGGAAGATCTCAATCCCCATTGGAATGAGGTATTTGAGGTGATCGTCACATCAATTCCAGGCCAAGAGCTAGAGATTGAGGTTTTTGACGAGGACCTGGACAAGGATGACTTTCTGGGCAGGTGTAAAGTGAGTCTCACCACAGTCCTAAACAATGGCTTCCTTGATGAGTGGCTGACCCTGGAGGATGTCTCATCTGGCTGCCTACACTTGCGTCTGACCCCCCATCCCACTGCTGCTGAGTTAGAGGAGGTGCTGCAGATGAACCATCTGATACAGACTGAGAAGAGTGAAGAACTGGCAGCAGCCCTGCTCTCTGTCTACCTGGAGCGGGCTGAGGACCTGCAGCTCCGAAAAGGTACCAAGCCTCCCAGCCCTTATGCTGCTCTTGCTTTGGAAGATACTTCTCATAAAACTAAGACTGTTTTCCAAATGTCAGGAGTGCCTCCTCTCTCATCAGGAAACCAAACTCTGAGAGCCTGGAGTTGCAGGTTCCGGGTGAGGGGACTGGCACACTGGGCTTGTTATCCTTGCCTCTCTCTGAGCTCCTCGTGGCTGACCGGCTCTGCTTGGACCACTGGTTTGTGCTCAGCAATGGTCCAGGGCAGGAGCTACTGCAAGCACAGCTAGGGATCCTGGTGTCCCAGCACTCAGGGGTGAAAGTTCACAGCCACAGCTACAGCCACAGCTCCTCTTCTCTGAGCGAAGAACCAGAGCTCTGGGGGGAACTCCCTCACATCACTTCCTCAGCCCCAGAGCTCCGGCAGCGCCTAACACACAGTGACAGTCCCCTTGAAGCTCCAGCCTGGACTCTGGGCCAGGTGAAACTGACTGTTTGGTACTACAGTGAAGAACGCAAGCTGGTCAGCATCGTTCACAGTTGCTGGGCCCTTCGACAAAATGGACAGTATCCCCCCGACCCCTACGTGTCACTGTTGCTACTGCCAGACAAGAACTGGGGCACCAAGAGGAAGTCCTCACAGAAGAAGAGGACCCTAAATCCTGAATTCAATGAATAGTTTGAGTGGAAATTGTCACTGGATGAGGCCTTTCGGCGAAAGCTGGATGTCTCTGTGAAGTCTAGTTCCTCCTTCATGTCAAGAGAGCATGACCTGCTGAGGAAGGTGCAGTTGGACCTCGCTGAGATAGACCTTTCCCAGGGTGCAGTCCAGTGGTATGACCTCATGGATGACAAGGACAAGGGCAGCTCCTAGGAGCCAGAGATTACCAGCCTGACTGCTCTGTCTCCTTGCCTTGCCTCTCGCTGCATCACCACCTCAATGTGATGAGCCTAAAGCTTGGAGTCCGAGGGCAGAGCCTGCACCCCTCAGCCATCTCACCTCCCAGGCCCATGATAAGGCCTTTGCGTGACCAAAGAGGAGGACTGTATGTTACCCTTTACTGCACGGCCTTTATCCTTCTGGGCTCCTGGGACAGGGACGTGAGCTGGCTATTTCCTGCTCTGCCTGCACATTCTCCTTTCTGCCCAGCTCCTCAGGACCTTCTGTGTCTGTGCCTGGCCACTGGCAGCACTAGCAGTGGCTAGCATTAGCTTATGCCAAATACAGCTTTTTGAAAGACCAAAAAAAAACAAATAAAACCATATAGTTTCCCCAGGAAACTACTAGCCCTTGAATTTTTGTCTCAGGTCCGTTTCTGGGGAAACCCAAACCAAGATGATCAGTGGGCTCCTCCCAAAATTCTTGTAAGAAATTCCAAAGCGAAATTGACATCATTTAAAAATCATCCATAGGGCTTCCCTGGTGGCGCAGTGGTTGAGAGTCCAGCTGCCGATGCAGGGGACACGTTTTTGTGCCCCGGTCCGGGAAGATCCCACATGCCACGGAGCGGCTGGGCCCGTGAGCCATGGCCGCTAGGCCTGCGTGTCCGGAGCCTGTGCTCCGCAACGGGAGAGGCCACAATGGTGAGAGGCCCGCGTACCGCAAAAAAAAACCCAAAAAACAAAAAAAATCATCCATAGGATGATTAAAAGTTGACAATTCATAGATAAGCCAAGACTCAAATTTGCTAAATTTAAGTTCTTTCACTTACAGCATCAATATTCAACAAACCTGCTTCTTCGTGCTCTGAAAGTGTTCTTATGACTGAATGACCTCTGTTAGGAAATAGTTTGACAGAATGCATTTCCATTCATTTTCATGTGCTTTGAAGGTTATGGCACAATCCTCTGATTCACAGGTGTTTTCCAAAACTCTCATTCTGTGACCTTGGCCATTTTAGCAACTACATTCCCCGGGAATGTGCTGTGCGTGAAATCATAGTGGCTGGTACACACAAATTTTTATTTTTAGATTTATTTACTTTCCCTTTTTCCCAAATACTGATACTGATACTTTTTCCCAAATACTGATACTTCACAGAAGAAGAGGACCTGGATGAGGCCTTTCGGTGAAAGCTATAATTTCCCTTTTTCCCAAATACTGATACTGATACTTTTTCCCAAATACTGATACTTCACAGAAGAAGAGGACCTGGATGAGGCCTTTCGGTGAAAGCTATACTTTCCCTTTTTCCCAAAATACTGATGTATTATTTTCCTTCTCTTCCCTTCTTACCCACATTTCTCCCTTTGCTTATTTCTATCCTGTCGTTTCTCTTTTTATGACAAAATGATACAATCTCACATAGTGTGCTGACAGTGGATGCTGTGTGCCCAACACATCCCTCTTGGATCAAGGAACTCACTCCTCCTGCTGAGGGATATTGGCAGCTGATGGCTCACAACTCAGTTCCTTTTCCAAAATTGTCCTCAGCTGAAGGAAGCTACCTTGCCCAAGATTATGCTCCACCCTGGGGACAGCCTGCATCCAAAAAGACCCAGATACTTTCAGTTTGGAACAACTCCGAAGGACCATCCCAGTTCCTAAGCTCCTCATGGGATCAGCTGTGGCTTCTTTTGCAATTACATCATGGTTTACCTTCTCCCTTTTCCTGTTCTGCTTTCCTTACTCTTCACAAGTGCTATTCCTGACAGCACCCTCAAATTAAACTTCTGAACGACTCTCTTAGAATCTCAGAGTCTGTTTCCCAGGAACCTGACCTATGACACAAATAAAATAAGATCAAGAGGGATAAAAATTCATTCATTTAGATTTACTATCATCTGTGCACTCTGCCTAGTATATATAAGATTTATATATAAGATGGTGTCACAAAACCTTGGAAGGTGTTAGTATATATTTGTATATTCTACTACTAAAATGTATGGAAAAATAAAGCGTGTAGATTTGGTTGACCCATGGGAGACAAGTGTAACAGCACCTGATATACAGAAGAGTTCAACAAATATTTCCAGAATTTTTCATTCAGCTTTCTTACAATAAAATGTGATATACACTTGTCCCATAACTCAATGCTTCAAAGATTGTGTATTTTAAATTGAAGACAGTGTTTTTAATAAAAATGTTCACATTTTAATCTATATCCAGGTAAATAAAACAATTTAAAATAAATTATTTCTTAAACTACAGAAATTGTCAGATCAATTTCATTGAGTAGGCACTCTGGATCAGTTTCTTTACCTGAACCCTCCCTAAGTTACTATCCATTACCATATTTAATAAAATCAAAATCCCCAAGAAGCAGGAAAAAAAGACTATAAATTAGATGGTTCATGCTATCCAGCTGGCTGTTCATGCTACACCTACATCTACTTTTTGATAGTTGAATAGGTAGATGGAATGTAAACAATGTGCATTTTGTTGAATGAGAATTTAAAAACTTAACATACCTGAAAATAATCCACCATCATGCTTAATGAGCAGCTGTGTCTTCTCACCATCATTGCGGGGAAACAAGGCCCCTGTATGCTCCCTGAGGCCTCCCATTAATCACCACTCAGCCTCTCACTCACTAAGCTCCCATCACTCTCATTTTCATCCTTGGAGAATTTATGAAAATCTTTCCTGGTGACTTTTTCCAAACTCAGTCTTATTTGGTGTGTGTTTGGGGGGTGGGGGTGGAGGTGACAAGATTTATAGAAGAGCTATCACTACCAACAAATTAATCAGTTAAAACATGAAAATACAAAGTGAGCCAATGGTAGACTAAAAATGAGAAACAAAAGAAAGAAAAGGTGAAAGGATTATGTTTCTGAAATGTTTCCCATGAGTTTCAAGAAGGTACATCCATTGGTGCTGCCTCCTTTAATTGCTAGCTACTCAAGTGCCTTATTAGTTAGGGTCATCCTAGCAGTTGTAATAACTAGACCTCAAAATATAAAATATGCAAGCCTAATCCAAGTTTATTTCTTGCTCAGGTAAGTTGTTTCTGGGTGATGGGAGGCTCTCCTGCACCTCAGGCCCCTCTGTACTGTGTCCTGGGTGTCATGTAGCCCTCGCTTCCCTGAGGACTCACTTTCATCAGCATCCAGTCAGTAAAGGAAGAAATAGAGCGAGGAGGAGACATAGCTATCTCTTAAAAGGCTTGGCTCAGAAATGGCACAAATCATTTCTGCACATGTTCCATTGGTTGGAATTCAGACTCACAGCCACAACTAACTGCAAGGGAGCCTGGGAAATGTGGTCTAGCGTTGTGTGCAGGAAGAAGAGGAAACATTCTTGCTGAACAGCCAGCAGACCCAGACACAGAGCCTTTGTGAGGCTTAAGGAAGACAAGTGAATACGAAGCTTCTCAAACGACACTGGGGGAATCTTAAAGGTGCCAGTGGGCTGACTACTGGAACCAGTCAATGGGAGTCCATGTTCTTCAGCCCTCCTCAGAGTGCCTAAAACTTAACATTTTAAAATAATTCTAATCTTTCAGTAAGAGTTGTACCAATACACCACCAAAGTGATCCTCACACTAAAGCACTTTGTCTCTCCAAGACAGGATAGATGGCCTCTTAGGGACAGACCAAAGAATTAAGTCAGTCTTTTCCCCCCTCCCTCCTTCTACTGAAATAGTCACATTGTTTGGGAAGGTTTCTGAGATCATTATCTGGATGCCTCATCACTCTGACACTGCTACTTTGGGCACTAGAATTTCAATCTTGAAGTCCTGTGAAACTTAACCAGTTCGTTTTCTTAATGTTTTGTCAACAAATGGATAGGCTTTTTTCATAAAATGACAGTTAAGAAAAAAATAAGCATTTCTCTTGACCTATTCGCACAAGAAAACAGTGACTCTTTCATTGCAACATTCAAGCCAGAGATGAGAATTTTATTTGAAGATGACAACTGGTGGTTAATGGTATTCTTTTTGTACTTACTCGCTCTTCCAGATGAACGACAGAAAATAATCGGTATTCTGAAGATGGGTTCACAACATGCGAGCTTGCAACCCGTACTGTGTTTTTTTAATTCAAAAAGGACATTCCTGAGGGTAAATGTGATCAGGTTTATGCGTCAAACAAAACTGTCTGTGTGGGAAGCTTTTGCTTTGTAGCCTAAATGGTTAACTCAGGCGTGTCTACACATAAAACAGCTGAATGATAATTAAGAACTGTCAGTGAGCACCACCACACTAGATATTATCAGTGTTTACCCGCAGTATCTGCTCATATTTACAAGTCACTTTATAACGTTCATGAAAGTATCTTACCTCAATTATTTATTTGTAACTAGTCATATAGCATGGGTGGATAATGGTTTTTTTAATTGCTGGTTACATCCCCCAAAGAAAAACCAACCTTGTAATTAATTTACAGCTGTTTTTTCTTAAAGAATTATTAAACATCAAAATCACTTCTTTTTTTACCTATGCAAAGACAGCCAAAAAGTACATGTCTTACAAAAATACTTTAAAATATGCTTTATTTCCACATTGTGGCCAGTTAAGAGAGGAAACAAAGAGGATGAGAAGAAAGAATAGGTGGGAGCAAAGGATGGGAAATAGAGACAGAGAGGTGAGTAGATGGAAAAAGAGAAAGAAAAGCATGAGTGACAGAGGAGGGGCATGTCACAGAGGAGGGGAAAGGATGAGAAAGAAAAATGGAGGAAAAAAGGAGTAGCAGATTGCTTTCTTGAGCGGAGTGACATTTGGACAAAGTGAAGAACAGCATCCACCATCAGGGAAGGGAATGGGGGGAAAGGTTTTCTCTCCTATCACAGCCATTATGATCAGAGCAATGCTAAGATTGAATGAGATCAGGTCCAAGGTAGGTCTAGCAACAGGATGAGGTTTCCCACGCTTGCTGTGGACTCTACGAAGAGCCATGTCTCTTTAGTCACTTAAATGATTCCTCACAATGATTCCTTCTTTATGAATTTCCTAGGTTCTTAGATTCTTTTTTTTAAATTGACATATAATTTAAATACCATCAAATTCACTTTTTAAAAGTATATATTTCAGGGTTTTTGGTAAATTCACAAGGTTATACATTCATCACCACTACTTAATTCAAAAATATTCGTCACTCCTAAAAGAAACTGCATGAATACTAACAGTAAGTCCTCATTCCCTCCTCCTACCAACCTCTGGAAACCAAAAATCTCCTTTATGTCTCTAGCAATTGGCATATCCTAGAAATTTCATATAAAGAGAATCATATCATATGTGGCCTTTTGTGTGTGCCTTCTTTTACTTAGCATGTTTTTAAGGTTCATCCATGTCATAGCAGTATTCTTCACTCCTTTTCATAGTTGAAAAATATTTTGCTGTATGGATATATCACATCTTCTTTATCCATTTATTAGTTGATGGACATTCTAATTGTTTCTAGTTCTTAGTTATTATGAATAATATTGTTCTGAACGTTCCTGTACAAGTTTTTGTGTGAATATATGTTTTCAATTTTCTTGACTATATGCCTACAATGGCATTGCCAGATGTTATGGTAACTCTATGTTTAAAATTTTGAAGATACCAGAATTTTTAACAGAATAAAGATCACCATTTTATTCACACCAGCAATCTTGGAGTGTTCCAAATTCTTCACAACCTTCCCAACACTTGTTATTGTCCACCTTTTTGATTAAAGTGATCCTAGTGGGTGAGAAATTGCTCTCACTGTGATTTTGATTTGCATTTCTCTAATGACTAATGATGGTGAGCATCCTTTCATGTGCCTATTGGTCATTTGTTTATCTTCTTTGGAGAATTATCTAATCAAAACTTTTGCCCAAATTTTAATTGGGCTGCATTTTATTATTGAGCTATAAATATGCTTCATATATTCTGGATACCAGACCCTTATCAGATATATGATTTGCAAATATTTTCTCCCATTTGGTGGGTTTCTTTTCACTTTCTTGATGCATAAAAGTTTTAAATTTTTATAAAGTCCAGTTTATGTTTTCTCTGGCAGATTATGCTTTAGGTGTCATATCTAAGAAACCATTGCCTAATCCAAGGTCATGAAGATATACACATAGACTTACTCTAATAAGGGTTTTATAGATTTAACTCTTACATATTTAGGTCTTTGATCCATTTTTTGGGTTAAATTTTGTGTATGTTATGAGGTAGGTGACCAATTTCATTATTTTGCATGTGAATACCAGTTGATCTAGCACTATTTGCTGGACTATTCTTTCCACATTGATTTTTCCTGGCACTCTAGATATTTGTCCATTTCATCTAGGTTATCTTATTTGTTAGTATACAATTGTTTATAATAATCCCTTATAGTCCTTTTTATTTCTGTTGGGTTGGTAATAGTATCACCTCTTTCATTCTTGGTATTAGTACTCTGAGTCCTCTTCCTTTCTTTGTCAACCTAGCTAAATATTGTCAATTATTTTGGTGCTTTCAAAGAACCACAGTTTGGGTGTTTTTATTTTCTCTATTGTTCTTCTATTCCCTATTTCATTTGTTTCTGCTGTAATCTTCATTATTTCCTTCCTTCTGCTTGCTTTGGGTTAAGTTTGTTCTTTCTTTCCCTAGTTTCTTAAGGTGAAAGGGTAGGTTATTGATTTGAGAGCTTTTTTCTTTTTATATAGGCATTTAGAACCATAAAGTGAGCGTTGCTTTCATTGTATCCCATAAGTTATGCTATATGTTGTGCTTTTGTTTTCATTCATCTAAAAGTATTCCTAAGGTCATGTGGTTTCTTCTTTGACCCATTAGTTGTTTATGAGTGTGTCATGTAATTTCCAGTATTTATGAATTTCCCTGAGTTTCTTCTGTTATTGATTTCTAACTTCATTTTTTTTTATGGTCAGAAAACATACTTTGTATGACTTCAATCTTTTTAAATTTTTTAAGACTTCTTTTATAAGGCTTAATATATGGTCCATTCTGAAGAATACTCCAAGTTCACTTGAGAAGAATGTGTATTTAGCATTTGTTGGGTGTTCTATAGATGTTTGTTATGTCAGGTTGGTTTGTAGTGTTGTTCAAATCTTCTTTTTCCATGGTAATCTTCTGTCCAGCTGTTCTATTCATTATTAAAGTAGAGTATTGGTGTGTCCAGTTATTACTCTTGAATTTTCTACTTCTCCCTTAAATTCTGACATTTTTGCTTCATGAATTTGAGGGCTCTGTTGTCAGGTACATATAAGTTTATAATTGTTATATCTTCCAGATGCATTGACCATTTTATCATTACAAAATGTGTTGTTGTTTTTTTTGTCTAGTAAAAATTTTATCTTAAAGTTTATTTGGTCTGATATTAATATAGCCAGTCCAGCTCTCTTTTGATTGCCGTTTGAATGGTATATGTTTTTCTATCATTTTACTTTTAACCTATTTGTCTTGAATCTAAAGTATGTTGCTTGTAGACAGCATATATTTGAGTCATTTAAAAAATCCATTCTACAAATCTTTGCCTATTAATTGGAGCGTTTAATCACTTATATTTAATGTAATTACTGATAAAGTAGAATTTCCTTTGCTATTTACATTTTGCTATTTGTTTTCTACATGCCTTATGTCTTTATCTCTTCTTTTTCCATTACTGCCTCCTTTTGTGTTAAAGTCCAGTTCTCCACTATTAGTAATGTTAATTCTGATCATTTGACAACTAAGAAATATCAACCACTCTGAGGTTGCCCAGGTGACTTTAAATCTCACTTGAGATATTGATTGTTCTTCACTATTCCAATAAACCAAATCATGCGAAAGATTTCATGATATAGTTTAGGGTTTAGTCACCACTTGCTAGAAGAATTCAACGTATTATCAATGACAATATAAAATATTTTGAAAAGTTTTATTTTGTGTCTTAACTCCTTTCATTATTCATTCACACACAAGATGCTAAGTGCCAACTTAATTCTAGGCAATGACATAGACACGGGGGAAACAACAGTGAATAAGATAGACAAGGTCCCTGTCCTCATGAAGCTTAAGTTCTAGTGGAAGAGACAGTCAATGAATAGATAAACAAGTATATTCTAAAATACACAGCAAGATAAGAGCTAGGAATAAAATACGGTATGGGAAAGATGTAGAGATGCATAGTGGAGGGGATATTTTAGATTGGAGGATTCTGAGAAGTGCTCTCTGAGAAAGTGACTTTTGAACAAACACCTAAATGAAGAGAGGGTTCAACTCATAAAGTTCTGTTGGGGTAGTGTTTGAGGTAGAGAAAATAGCTGCAAAGACCCTCAAGCAGAAGCGTGCTTGGCATGGTTGAGGAGCAACAAAGATTCCCATGTGGCTGAGGAGAAATAAGCAGGGGAAAGACTGGTGAAAAATGAAGCAAGTTAGGTAGCCAGTGTTCATATATGCATGATCTCATAGGCCTTATTCTAAGCCAGTAGAGGGTTGTGAGCAAAAGAATGGTATTGTTAGTTTTCATTTTTAAAGGATCATTCTGGCTACTGCATGGAGAATAAACTGTTGGAGGACATGAGTGAAGTTGAAAGACCAATGTAGTGGATACTCCTTAAGTTGATTTCTAATAAGCTATACCCTCATATTGGTACTCTCCCTGAATTCAGGCAGAACATATGACTTACTTCTAATGAACAGAATATGGCAAAGGTGATGGGATTCAATGTCACGGTTATGTTACATTACATAAGACTTCATCTTAGCAGACTGGAATGTGAGACATTCTCTTGATTCTGTTGAAGAAGCAAACCATCTACGACCTAGGAGTGGGCCATGTGTCAGAGACCTCTAGGACCTATGGGCAAGGCAGTCCCTGGCCAAGAGCTGGTAAGAAGCTGAGCCCTAAGCTCTATAACCACAAGACACTGAATTTTGCCAACTATTTGAGTTAACTAGGAGGTGGATCCTTCCTTAGTTGAACCTCCAGATGAGAATGCAGCCTGCCAACATCTTGATTACAGACTGTCAGATGCTGAGCAGGGTCAGTTAAGCTATTTCTAGACTCCTTCTGGATCCATGGAAACTGTGAGATAATTAATGTGCATGGTTTTAAATTGTGAGATAATACATGTGCATGGTTTGTGGTAATTTGTTACACAGCAACAGAAAAACAACACAACCAACTCAAATGTTTTTGTAGTAGTCCAGGCAAGAGATGATAGCTAGTAGTAATGGAGATGGGGGGAAGTGGTCTGATTCGGGATGTGTTTTGAACATAGAGATTTTGCCAATAACATTTGCCAGTAGCTTGGATATGGTATATGTGAGAATGGAGGAGCCCAAGATGACTCCAAGAATGGCTCCATAAATAAAAATATCCCACTTACAAAAATCAATTGATTTATATTTTGTGCATCTTATAAATAAAATCTGCTCAACCCCCATTGGCATGATGTAGCACTTCTTCCAGGAATGCATTTGACCCTATTCTAAGCCAGGCTAGTTTTGCTCATGCTTCACGTTTCAAGTGAAATGTGTCCCTTCTGTGAAAGCTCCATCATGTAGGATAGTAGCTTAAATTTTTGCTCCCTGTCTTAGTCAGTTTGGGCTGCTATAATGGAATCCCATGGCATGGTGTCTTATAAACAACAGAAATCTATTTCTCACAGTCTAGAGGCTGGGAACTCCAAGGCACTGGCAGATTCAGTGTCTGGTTCACAGATAGCTCTCTTCTTGCTGTGTCCTCTCATGGCAGGAGGGGCAAAAGAGCTCTGTGGGGTCTTTTTTATGAGGGCACTAATCCTGTTCACGAGGACTCTGTCCTCATGACCTAATCACCTCCCAAACACCCCACCCCCAAAACACCACCACATTGGGGATTCAATTTCTACCTATGAATTCTGGGGACACAAACATTCAGTCTACAGCACTCCCCTAGCACATTGCTCAGAAATCTCTTTACAATATTTGTCTCATGAACTGTAACTTACGTTTGTGCCTCTGTCTCCTACACAAGGCAGATGTTTTTTTGTTGTTGTTGTTGTTGTTTTTGCGGTACGCGGGCCTCTCACTGTTGTGGCCCCTGCTGTTGCGGAGCACAGGCTCCAGACACGCAGGCTCAGCAGCCATGGCTCACGGGCCCAGCCGCTCCGCGGCATGTGGGATCTTCCCGGACCGGGGCACGAACCCATGTCCCCTGCATCGGCAGGTGGACTCTCAACCACTGCGCCACCAGGGAAGCCCAAGGCAGATGGTTTTCATCTTTATATTGCAAAAGCCTAGAACAGAGTCTGGGACATCTAGAAAATATTCAAAAGTTTGGTGAATGAATAATTGCAGTTATTTGGAAAATATCTGAACTCATCAGATTCAACTGTATTTTACCTGATTCTGTCCTCCCATATCAACATAGTTCATCTCACTATATGATCAACTAAAGCAGAAAAGATGTGTACTCATATATTACCTGTATATGTGAGTGTATATAATAAATAGACTGTACTGTAATCATTTGACATTGTTAACTCCATAAATAACATTATTACTCATGTTATATATACTGTGTGTATGTGTGCATGTGCTTGTTTACATGTGTTTTGTGTGTGTGTGTGAGAGAGAGACAGACAGACAGAGAGATAAAGGATTCTTATAAGCTGAAAAAACATGTTTAATCCAGTTTAAATTGCAGATCCAGCATTTACCTTCTTGATCTATTGTTTCCTAGTCTTGTAAAAGGATAAAAGTGAAATTTTGAAAAGACTTTTGAGACTGATACTTCAAATATTCAAGAATGTGCAAAAGGGATAAGATAGATGCTAAGTCTCTTTAAAAAAGGAAAGGAATGTTCCAATATAAAAAATATGGTATTTGTGGGCTATGGTTTGTTCAAACACACTGGGGTAAATTTCCAGGCTTCAGTCCAATTGTATGATGCATTCAGAATCTCTGTGCCTACTCATAAAAATGTCTCGGATAAAAGACTTTGAAAATTGTTTAGGGACTTTAACTGTTCTGAGCACAGAAATGTTGGCCATTTCATTTTGGGACCAGAGGTTCAATATGGAACCTGATAGACCAGTGATCATAGTTTCTGTAATTCCAGAAAAGACACACACACACACACACACACACACACACACGTACACATGCACACACACCCTTCCTAAGAGGGCAAGTGACCTCAAAGGATTGGAGGAGCCTCTCTGAGTCAGTTCACCATTTGCCTTAAAGTGTTCATTTTCCTACTCATCATTCTGGGACAGCCAAACTCTCCAATAAATCACAAATACACACTTGCTGTCACTCGGGAAAATTTTTGGCAACAAGACTTATGATCTGGAGCATGATGGAATTTCTGTCTCTCCAATTAAAAATGATGTTCAACACTATAGTATATTCAGAAGTTGAAATACAATGTTGTACAAGTGAAATCAATATAATGTTATAAAACAGGGTTACCTCAATTTAAAAAAAATGGTGCTCAAAGCAACCCATTACTTCGGTTAGAGTAATTCACAGATTGGAACCAAAGCAGAAATGCCAAGCTCAGAAGAAAGCCAGACCTGAACACAACTGAAAGGGTTTTCCATAGACAAAATCAAGAAACAGAACAAATTTGGCTGTTCAAAATATTACTTAATCCTAACTTAGTTCTCAGACAAGGATGGAATATCAATTGATAATGATAGATATACCTTTACCAGTATGGGTTGAAGCTATCCAGGAGACACCACCAAACGGTCAGTCTCAAAATTTGATCTATGTTACCTTATAAACATTCAAACAACAGTCATTGCTGAAAATGTATAAGAATTGGAATCTATTTTTGGAAAGCATATTTAGTATATTCACTAAGCCCCTCACGGCTCTATCAGTGACTCTGCTAAGGGAGGGTGCCATTCAGAGCCATGCAGAATGCCATTTAAAATGCACATGCTTGTAAAATGGGGAAAAAAATCAA
Source organism: Monodon monoceros (assembly GCF_005190385.1). Lineage (NCBI taxonomy): Eukaryota > Metazoa > Chordata > Mammalia > Artiodactyla > Monodontidae > Monodon > Monodon monoceros. The sequence goes on from NW_021703780.1 coordinate 46,901,749, forward strand.
TAGGTAAAGAAATATTTGTTCTGTGGTTACAAAACCATATTTCAGAGCCAGGAAAGGCTTTTCTTTTGGAGAAAATTGTGTAATTTCCAGATGAAAGTTTAAAAATTAAAAAACAACAACAAAATATCCAGCAATGTAAATTAGTAACACAACATGGTTCAAGCAAGTGAACTATGCTAAATTCTGCACAGAAGTTTCCATGATGTTCATACACAGAAAGAAAATATTTTGGAAATTATTTTCATGTTGATCTTCTAGACAGGAAACCAAACCTATATGGCCCTAACACTTTGTTTGCATTTAATAACCATTAAACTTAAAATTATTATGTTTTTAAATTTCCCAGCAACCCAATTTTCTAACTTAGTCTTTTTCCAGATTTAATAATTTTTAAACATAAGATTTGAGGTTTCCTGTCCTTGAATGTTCATGAGATGATTTCTTGTTGCCTGTGTGAGAGCCAACTTAAGTGGATTTATGTTACTTAGAATGAAATAACTATTTAACTTTAGTAACTCTGGGGTTAAAGGATGCAACGTTTTGGCAGGAGTTTGGTCATGTATTCTTTTGGCTGGGTAACCTAGATTCCATTTTACTTAGGGAAATTCTTTAGAGATACATAGTTTTACATCTTCAGAGTAAAACAAAGTTTTATTTCTTTAGTTACTTCATTAATTCTACTTTGTTTTATACTCAGCTTGCTACTCCATCCTTTGTTCTAGTGTCACTGAAATATCATGACCAACTTTTTTTCCTTCACATTTTAAGTTTAAGATAAGCAGAATGGGGTGATGGAAAGAACAATGGATTTGAACTCAGAAGATCTAGGTTTGAATCTTGCACTAACTGGGTGATGTCATGCCTTTGTTTTCTCAGCTGTAAAATGGGGATTATCTTCTTACCAAGACATGGTGAAGAATCTAATATGTATAGTATACATATATAATAGATTATATATATATTCTCACTAATATATAGTGAGAATTTAATGACTTCTATATAAAGGTGGTGGATTGAACACAGTCCTCTTAAAATCTGACTGCAGCATCAATAAAATTAAAACTATAATGATGGAGCAGAAAAGGAAATTAAAAAGCAGAATTTTGGAGACACGAAGACAAATAGTCAACTGGCAATCAAATTGGAAAACTCAAGAAAGCTGAATCTTAAGCCAACAGTGGAGAAAGCTAGATTAAGATTCATCAAAATGTCCAAGAATTGATGGAACCCTCTGAAAGTGGGAGGTGAAGAGAATGCTGATACAAGGAGACTGGTTGAAGGATGTGTGAAAAGTGGTTGGGTTCCTATATCCCCTCTCCCACGCCATGTACTTGGGCAAGATGCCCTTCCCCCATCCTGGCAGAAGTCTGGAAGTTTATTCTCTGGAAAAGGTAAAATGCAGGGTCTCTTTATCTGAGTATCAGGCACAGTTCAGCAGAGAGGATCCATGACAAAAAAAAAAAAAAA